>NW_027185764.1:17966057-18017209 GCF_028583685.1 Petaurus breviceps papuanus
CACTAGAATTAAGAGGGATGGGAAAGGCTTCTTGTAAGAATTTAGTTAGACTTTTGGGTAGGACACAAGTAGGCAGAGCACTTCAGGGCAGGACAAGGTTGAGCAGGATGGAGTATAAAATAGATCACTGGAACTTTGGGGATTATTTTATCTTCTTGTTATTAATAACATCAACAAAAACATACTGTTATATGTCCATTTCAGACACTGGAGATTCTTAGTGCAAGAAATTAAATAGAATGGTTGACAATGTTCATACTCTCCAACTTTAGTAGATTATTCCAGTAGTAGTTTGACACATGTGATATGAAGCTCAAATAGAAAAAGGCTACTAAACTATACACAAGGATCCCAGCTAGCCACATAATGGCTTAGATAGTCACATTAATATTATCTGTGTTTTATTATATTTTATTTATTTTGTTAAATATTTCCCAATTGCATTTTAATCTTGTTCTGCTCCCTGAGGACTGGCCCTATATTTGACACCTCTGGAGTACACACCATTTAAAACAGATTGTCCTATAGAATATATTTCATTTAGACCTCCTGCAATCCACTGTTTTTTGGTTTTTTTGCACCAATGCTTGTATGCACCATTACCTGCAATAGAAAGGCTCTAATTATATACTTGACCTCACTATGATATCCAGTTAACTGCTTGCTAGGCATGTCATTTGCTGTCATGACTGCTGCTCTCTGATATGGTAAACAAGTGATATAAAATCATGTACTATTGGGCTGCAGTAATCATACAGGTTCACAGATCTAGATCTAGAAGGAATCATGAAGGCCATGGACCCTGTATCCCACTGAATTACTGTTTCCTAAAGTACAATATATGGTTAAAATGACATAGGACGTATGACAATAAAATGACATATGACAATAAAAGTAAATCATTTTGCAATTTGGAAAAACTCAAGAAACTAATCAATGCAAGGAGCAACCAAGATTCCAGAGGACATTCCTCCCCCCCACCCCACCCCACACACCTTTCTGTTAGAGAGGTGATAGAATCAAGATGCAAAATTTGTTATATGTTTCTAAACATCATCAGGGTGGAAATCTGTGCTATTCATGCATATTTGTAGCAAAGGTTTGGATTTTTTGTTGTTTATAAAAGTATTTTATTGGCAGAGGGGATTTGGATAGAGAAGTGTAGGACATAGGGTTTAAAAGAAAGAAAAAGAGAGAGGGAGGAAGGAAAGTAGGAAAGAAAGAAGAGAGAAAGAAAGAAGAAAAAAGAGAGAGAGGAGGGAGGGAGGCAGAAGGAAAGAAAGGGTCATTAAAGCATTTTTTAAGATGCATAGAGGAGAATAGAGGGAAGGCAAGAGGGGGATATAAATAGGCAAAGCAGCTTTGAAAGTTACATGTTGAAATGTTACCCAAAAAAACCCCAACCCACATCAATTTAGTTCCTTTATGCTTTCACAGCATCCTAAATTTTAAAGCTGAAAGAGACATTGGTGATCTAGTTCCTTTATGCTTCAATAGCATCCTAAAATTTTAGAACTGAGAAAAATGCTGATGATCTAGCCCCACATTCCTCATTTTATATATAGAGAAACTGAAGACCAGAAAATTAAATGTCTTTTCCAAAACAATGTAATTTAAGAAGCAGAATCTGTATCTGAGGCCAGGTCCTCAGACTCCAAATCCAGTGTTCTTTCTAGTTTCTAGTTTCCATTAGACCATAAACCCCTTGAAGGCAGGAACTGTTGGTTGTTTTTTGTTTGGGGGGGGGGGTGTTGTATCTTAAATAACTGGTATATGCTGTTGTTTTTCACTGGTTTCAGTCATGTCTCACTCTTTGCAAACCCATTGGAGGTTTTTTTGGCAAAGATAATGGAGAGCTTTGCCATTTCCTTCTCCAGATCATTTTATGTAAGAGGAAACTGAGGCAATCAGGGTTAAATGACTTGCCCAGGGTCAGCTAGTAAGTGTAAGATTTGAATTCAACAAGATGAATCTTCTTGACTCTCCACCCAGCATTCTATCCACTTGTAATGGAAATGCAAATTTAAAGATCTTCCCTGCCCCTAGGCCTTTTGATAGAGACTCTGAGAACCTTCCTTGTTTTGAAAATATACTCTGCCTCCTAATAGGCTGAATGTGGTCACATGGAGCCTGTGGCAGGAGGCTTGGTTTTCAGGAATGTCCACACCTTGATGCTGTGTGATTGGGCAGTGGGTCAAGAGGGTGGTTACATTCTCTGACCCAGGAGAAGGCTATATAATCCCTGATGTGAGGCTTTGCTTTGGGGCTCACTTTGAAAAGTGTTTTGTGATTTGACCAGATGAGACTCTGGGAAGCCGTTGTTGACAGCCCCCCGGCTTTGAAAAACCCAGATGTTGATTTGGTATGGATGTAATGGTTGGACAGTTTGGAAACCTGTCTGCTTGATCTGTTTCTCTGTCTTGATAATTCTGTCTGTATACTCTGAAGTTCGGGGTGCTGACCTTTTGTAATGTAATGCCAAAAGAAGGCAACTTCCCAGGTTCAAAATACCAGCATAGGTGCTCTCTATTTTATTTAGTGACAAACCAAGAACAGAGAAGATCAAAACATGACATCATTCCAAATACAGCATTTACTAAGTGTGATTAAATAATCTCCAAGTACTACCCCACCCCAGGATCTTCCAATCATTCAATCAATTACAAAGTCTCTGTTCTAAATACTTCTCCACCCCTAGGCTATACCTTAATTAAGTCCACCACAAAGCCCCTCTTCTCAAATGGAGATTAGTTTCCAAACATAAGGTCAAAAGTTCCCCACCCCTGGATCACAATTGAATCTACCCCAGAGTTACATCAAGTTTAAACACATCACTTAATACCCAAATGGAGGTCTTTTCTTCATCTTGACACGAGGCAAGTTCTCAGCAATCTTAGTTCCTGGGGAGACAAGGCTTAGCAAGGCCATAAGATACATTGCCAGTCCCTTCATGAATTTATCCTCTGTCTGTAGAACAGTCCTAGAACCCCTGAACACATTAGCAAAGCCCTCTCCCAGGATTTCTGTAAACATACAACAAGAAAATCCTTCTTCAGGGCTTCTGAACCAACAGAAAGGCTCCCAGACCCCTGCAACAACAGCACTGTCCTTCACCAGTGGACAGTATTCACTCTGTCTGCAGGACAGTCTCCAGACCCCTGCAACAACAGTACTGTCCCTCACCAGTGGACAGTATTCACTCTCTGTCTGCAGGACAGTCGCAGGCCTTCTTAGCGAACAGCCAGGTTCCAGGACTTCTTCAACAAAAGGACAGTCTTTCACCAGTGGACAAATCTGGCAAAATAACATCAAAACAGACAGACAAAGTACCAGCAAAACAGCCATGTCTCCTCAGTCCTTGGCAGCTCAGGGGGCAGGTCTCAAAAGTCCAGGGCAATTCAAAGCGGCCACCAGCAATTCTCTTAGTCTCTCTCTCTCCACGAGGTGCTGCTTCCAAAAAGATCTTCCGCCTCTCTCTAGTGTCTCTCCAAATCTACCTCACCAGCTCCTCCCAGTTCAGGACTTTCTTTTCACATCAACAAGCCCATCCCACAGGTGGGATTAACAAACTCTGGGTTTTAACACAATCAATTTGAAAACCAAGCCAATACAGGGGAATCTTTAATTGCCATTACTATCACACCTTTTTCCCCTGAACTAGGTAAAGGATATATGTTTGACTGATTAAAGTAAGCTTGTTAACCAATTTTGAGTTGCTTTCGTTTATCAAAGCAAATCCAAGAACCTGTGTTGGCAGCCACCCTGGGGATGCTGGGGTGCTTGCTGCTACACCACTACACCACCTAGCTGCCCAACTGGTATATAGTAGGCATTTAATAAATGCTTGAAAAAAAGAGTTACATAAACTGCACGTGGTGGCATTCTGCAGTTTCATGTATAATTCTTTTTTTCTATTCTGCTTTGCATATAGAAATGCTCATATCATTTGGTGTTTGTTAACTTCAGAATTAAAAAATGTAAAAATACATAAAGTAAATCATTCTGGTGCTGTCTGAGATTTTGGAAAACTTGACAAAAAATTTTGTCGAGTTTTGGCCAAAAGTGTCTCTGACTCTTCCCACCGGCTGCCTTGAATTAATTTTATCCAATCCCTTTGGTGTGTCAGCTGTCTAAGCAGTTCCCAGGAAGCATTCACTCTGCACAAAACCACAGACGGCCTTTTAAAAACATCCTCAACTGACCACAATTTACTACAGTTGGCAGCAAAACACCACAATTTCATATGGTATAAAGCAGAGCAAGAATAAGGCACTAAATGAGCTTTCATCATTTAGAACTGCAGAATTGTTTCACTGAGAAAAGGTTGTTTCTAGGCCTAAGTCGAACAAAGTCCAGTTCATTTTTGTCAACCTGAAACTATAGAGTCCTCAGCCTTCTGGTCCTGATCCAGCTTCCCTAATCTTGATACACAAAGAATGGAGTATTGTATTTCTTAGCTAGTCTTTACTACTCCTTGCTCAGGAGTCAGGTGGCTGTTTACAATTGAGAAAGGGAATCTGCTAGCCAATCTTAAGAGTGAACTCACTAAGAAAACAGTAGTACCTCCTGGAAGGAGGTAAATATTCTTTCTTCTTTATTCTGCCCAGTTTGACCTAAAAGGCAGAGCTCCCCATAGTAAGGAGGAGAGGGATGTGGGTATTTACTAACTAGAATTCCACTTTCAGCCTCCTTTAAAGAAAGTTATTTTTACTGATATCTCTAATTTTCCTATCACATTCATTTCCAAATATATGCCTCCCTATCTCCTCTACCCAGTCAGTCATCCTTGATGACAGAGATTTTAAAAATAGTCTATTATTTTAATTTTTCAAATAAGTGTTTATTTTTAAAATTCGATTTTCTCTCCACGGAGCAAATTTTCACATTAGCCACATCCCCAAAATTTGTCTCTTTTTTACATTTTAAGTTCATCACCTCCTTGTCTGAGGGCAGTTAGGTGACACCATGGATCTCTGTCCTGGACTGGCCTGGAGTCAGGAAGACTCAAATCCAGCCTCAGATACTTCCTAACTACTCCATGGAGAGATTATGAAACAGCAGACCAAAGACCAATCTACAAATTAGGTATTATTTTAATTAATTAGTTTCATTATGAGGAACAGATTTGCAAATAAGGAATTCTCCTGATCAGAATTTTATCTTGCTGAAGTGAAAATAGAAATTATATCCATAAATCACAGTGGGAAGGGAGGGGGAAAGATGGATCACAAACAATTGTTTCCCAGGGCCTGAATGATTTCCCACAACAAGCCCAGAAGTCCCACAGTCACTAAGGTACAGGTGTCCTGAAGTCCTGTGAAAGCAGCATTGTTTCAGGTCCTTGGGAGTTGTGGGTCACAGGACCAAAGTTCTGTGATGGGAATAGGTTCCATAATCTTTGATTTGCTTCACTTAAGGTACACAGGCACAAGAATGCAGTGATGGTGAGATCATTGTCAAGGGTTTGATTGATCATTTCAAGCTGCATTTTAAGTCTGACTCCCAAGCCATAAGAGGCAGCTCTTAAGAAATCTAAATTATGAGTATATTCACTACAGGTATCATATCAATTAATATGAAAATCATAGTTCCCTTCACATCCTCTTTGTGCATTTACTGGAAATGAGGTAAAACCTTAGAATTGTTTTAATTTGCATTTTTCTTCTTATAATAATAATAACTGTTACTGAGCTCCACATTCCCTCCTCAGAACCTTGGGGAAAAGTGCTTAAAGCTTAGATTTTAGTTCATGTCTAGGGTCTCTCCAAAAGTAGGGAGTAGAAAGGCATTCAATGTACAGTTTGGATCAGGCATAAGACAGAGATTTATTTCCTCAACACAAAAGAAGTACTAGAAACACAGAAGCCTCACAAATCCATGTCAGGGGCGAAAAAAACCTTAAAGAAGCAGCAGTGCCGTCTTATAGCAAACAGTTATATTCTCCCAGGAGACGGAGACAAACTTCAGTTCTAGGACTGATGCATTGGCATTTGACATTTCTCCTTGGCTCTGAACCATCCAAAGAGTTCCCTACACCCCATGTCTTCTGTTAAAGTAGTCAGGCGAGCTCCTTCTTCAGTCATCTTCTATGAAGAAACTGCCCCTGTCACCAATTAGCTTCTATAAAAGGCTCTGGGATCACCAGTCCTTTCAAAATCACAAAGTTATCCCAGGGCTTGTCACATCCCTCCTGTTAGTGCTGTTTGGCTGTCTATTCTCAGGGAAGGAAACACAAAACAGAAGAGGTAGTCAGCACTCCTGATCGCCAGGTTTATCTTACCTGGCTGAGAAGCTGTACCCACTGTCATTAGGGAGCAGTCACTATGCTACTCTCCCTCTAGCCCTCATAGAGAATTCCAGAGTCACACAACGCTACCTGGAAAGTCAAAGGAAGAGAGAGACGGGGGCAGTCACTCTCTTTTTAAGATTCACTGGGTCAGTGACTTTTTCTATCCTTCATATAAGAAGGTTACTTAATAATTTCAAAACTCAACCCTTTTAACACTAACCTCCACATCCTTGGAAGTTGTCAGAGAATCTGTGGTGAATACTTCATGGGATCACCCTTACAGGTTCCCCAAGCATTGTCCATGGGGACAGCTACATTATTATTAATGATTCCAAGCAGTCTTTTATGTGGTGATTACTAGTTGGCAATTTTTTGGAAGAACTATTTGGGAAAAGAATGGAATGAGAGGTTATTAAACGTGTGTCAGGCATTGTACTAAATACTTTACAAATATTGTTTCACTTGATCCTTAGGATAACCCTGTCCAGTAGGTACTATTATTCTTCAAATTTTAGTATGGATGAAACTGAGGCAGTGGCAGTTAAGTGACTAGCCCAGGGTCATGTAGCCAGTAAGTATCTGAGGTTGGATTTGAACTCAGGTCTTCCTGATTCCAGGCCTAGTCTGGCTCCCTCTGGTTCTCCATTCCCCAGCTTCTGTCAAGTTGCTATGTGACCTGGGCCATGTCATTTAAATAGTCTCTTCCTCCATTTTATTATAGGTTAAATGACATTGATGTCAGTGGATGCTCCACAAATCACAGAAATGTTGGTGAGATGAATTAAATAAGAGCCAAACACTTTGACTATCAAAGAGGAGACTGCTTTATAAATATAATAATAATAAACAATAAAATAATAAAAATAAATATAATAAGATATTTTCTATTCTTCTCTGAACCTGCATATGACACTCCCTGGCATATAATTTCCTATGGTAGAGCTCTAGCAATTAACAGAATTCAGGCTTTGGCCTTACAAATCCACTTTGCTATTCCTTTTGTGACAGGCACCAGGAAGAAGAGACCAACCAGAAGAGATATATCTCTTTCCTTTTTTTTTATCTTATCCTGCCTGCTTGATAAGTAAATAAACTTAATAAGCATGTCTTATGGCAGGTACAGGTCATCGTACTAGATGCTAGGGCTAGAAAGACAAAATAATAAGCAGTCTCTTCTTGAAAGAAGTTATATTGTATTTAGGGCTTAGAGTGGGGTTGTTGGGAATACAAGGTTTACACAGATAAGTAAATCCAAGATAATTTAAGGTTAGAGAGCTCACAACAAAGCCACCGTACTTGGTCTGCAGAGTTGCCTTAGTAATCTTTAAAAAGCTCTCTCTCTCTAAAACTGATAGGACATGCTCTAACAACAGCTATGACTCAAGATTTTAAAAGTATTTTAAATCCCATTAAAGTTAATTGATTGAGTCAAACCACCTCCTCTCCCCCCCCCAATCAAACAACAAAAATCTAATTTAATAATGCAACTAAATCATCTTAAAGAAAACATTAAGAAATGTTGTTGTTTATCCTTTGTTTTAGAAGAGGACCGATGATATCATGGAGTGATGCCCTGACTCATGTGTGAGTTGGATTTATGTGAGTTAGAGTTGCACAAAGTCATCAGTCTCACTCTTCCTGAGTTATTGAAGTTCAATGGCAAGACAAAAATCGGGATAACTGGTGATAGCCCATGATGTAGTGGATGACCTTGACATCTTCGATGTCTAACCAAGCTCTAAGCACTTCATAGTGCCTGCATCAGCTGCCCTCAATGGCCATTGGGACAAATTGTTCTCGTACACCCATTCCACCAAGGGAAGTCTTCAGTTGCTTAGGGTAGACATCCACCTAACTCACTGATTTGACACCTGTTTGGCCACCCTCAACCTGGTTTAACCTGTCTGCCAAGATAGTTTATCAAGATGTGGTCACTGGGCATGTTACAGCTTATTGGAGTTACAGGTGAGAGTTGGGTGCATCAAGTGAACCCCAAAGGTGAGCAGCCCTCACACCAGAGGTGCTGGTCCTCCTACCCCACTGAGTAATGAATAAAAGAACCAAAGAACCAAAGCAATATTTCCTGGGGACAGAATGGTATATTGAAACAAATGTAAAGAAGGGGTTGGATGAAATTACCTTTGAGATCTTAGAAGTGTTGTACAGTTATCCATTCCACATCTTGACTTTCCCCCTCGCAGTTTCAATATATCATAGGTTTGGGGCGGCTAGGTGGTGCAGTAAATAGAGCACCGGTCCTGGAATCGGGAGGACCTGAGTTCAAATCTGGCCTCAGACACTTAACATAAAACTAGCCATGTGACCTTGGGCAAGTCACTTAGCCCCAATTGCCCTACCTTCCCTCTTCCAAAAAGCAAATATATATATCTCATAAGTTTGAATGAGAAATTAATTGGGAATTTGGGGGAAGTTTTTTGGAAGATGCAGACATGCAAAGACTAGGAGACAACACAGAAAAAGTTTAGGAACTCAGAAATGCTTAAGATATATGTATAGTGTTGTATAATATCAACATATTTTATCTTTTAGTACCATCTTAATTCAAACTTCTTCTCTAGAAGGGCCAAAATTTTCAACACAGATTTCCCATATTGTGGGGGCACTGCATCCCTAATCCCCAGGATGTGGAAGAATAACTGAACTCGGATTCAGGATGTTTGAGCTTAAATCCTAACTCTGATAAAGATCATGGGTTAAATAAGGGTAGAAGTGGGAGAGAGCTCCTTTAACAAGAGTTCAAACTCTTGAGTCTCAGTCATTAGGGGTCAAGCCCAATCTCTTAAACTTAATCAGGGAGGTACCCTTTAGAAACCTACAGCAAATTTGGCACCTGGTATCTCATCAAGTTAACTGGGAGGGGAAAACTTACTAAAATGATCGGTAAATTCCCCTGATCTTAGGTGATGTAGGTAGATTAGGTAGGCAGGTAAAATTCCCTTATTTTACTTTGAAGACATGGAGGGCTGAAAGTTAGGGGCTTGTGTGCAGAGTGCCACAGATAATAAATATCTGGTAGTAATAAAATGATTTGCAATCTAGAATCCTATAGGATCAAAGATTTAAAGTTGGAAGGGATCTTAGAGGACATTGAGTCTAATGCCTTTCATTTTGTGGATGAGGAAACTAAGGCTGAGAGATTAATTAATTTGTCAGTGACAAAGCTATTAAATAGGTAGGATTTGAACTCAGATGTTCCTTACTCTAAGTCCAGGACTCTTTCCCCTCTGTGACTCAACTTTTTTTCCCCTCATGCTATCTCTCTGTTGGACTTCCAGATCAGAGCATAACAAGAGAGGAAACGAGAGGGAAGAGAATTTATTCCCCACAACATTCCAGAAAAAGAAAATGGTGACCCATAAGAGAAGTCCATGGTGAATCTGCCCTTGTTTAGGCAAGTCTGAGAAAAGAGTTCCATTGGCTACCACCCTCTGCCAATGTTTCCTTTTCTGAACTTGGATTAGAGACTAGTGATCCTTAAAATGGATGTTTCTAGCTTTGGTAGTTAACTCATGAACAATCTGGAGATAAAGAGGCACTAAGACTCTCACAGGTAGATTTCCTAAATAGCATTTCTCTCAAATGAGATAATGTATGTAAAGCATTTTGCAAACCTTAAATGCTAGCTGTTATCCTTGGAGAAGGAAGGGAGAATCTTTAGCAGAGAGCTTGCAGCACGAGGAGCTGACACCCTAGAAAACTGCTTCCAGTTAGTACTTGACCAGTGCAGGTAGAAGGTGAATGGGAAATGCTGGCTCAGCAGCCCTGAAAGGTGTTTAATTTCTTGGAGGAGGGATCTGTCTAACTAGTCCAATGAGTGTTCTGTGCTTCTCCTAGTGAATCCTTTGCAGCTTATGCATTTCCTGCAGCAGATGAAATAAACACTCTCCCATACCTGATAGCTACTGTACATTGAATGTCCATGTGGGAGATGGGGATCCTGCTGCACACATCTGGGGAAACCTAAGCTTTTTTTTTTTTTTTCAGGAGAGTTCCCTGGGATATTAGGAGTTAAGCCAGGCATCAGCAAAAGAGAAAAACTGATCATATTTGGGTAAGGAACCCAGAATACTTGGAAAAGGAGCTCAAGACATGGGTTACTTTGGGTTATAGTGGAAAAAAATGCTTTCTAAATTTTAAAGTAATATAATAATCATCACTATCATTTATATAGCATTTATTTTGTGCCAGGCACTGTGCTAATCCCTTTATAGTTATTATCTCATTTGATACTCAAAATAATGCTGTGAAGTGGCTATTATTATTATTCTTACTTTACAGAAAAGGATACTGAGGCAAACAGCGGTTAAGTGATTTGCTCAGGGTCACACAGCTAATAAGTGTCTGGAGCTGGATTTGAACTTGGGACTGTCCTGACTCTAGACCCAGCAGTCTATCCATTACATCATCTAAAAACAAGTTGTTACATAAAGAACCTATATCAGATTTCTTACCATCTGAGGAAGGGATAGAATTTAGAACTCAAAATTTAAAAGAAAAATGAATATTAAAAATTGTAATTGTTAAAAAAAAAAGCCATATAATTGGGGGGAAAGTAAAAAAAAAGTTTTTTAAAGGTAAGTTGTTATATTGGTGGAAAGAGCGTCAACAGACACCTGAATTTTGGACCCTGGCTCTGGAATTTACTAATGTGACTTTGAGCAAGTCACTTAACATGAAGCCTCAGTTTCCTCATCAATAAAGTGGGAATAACATCTGTACCATCTACCTCACAAAGCTGCTTTCAGGCTTTGTAATCCTTGAAGTATTAAACCAAGGATTCTTCTTTTTTTTTTAATGTAATCAGGATTAAGTGACTTGCCCTGGGTCACAAAGCTAGTAAATATCTGAGGTTGGACTTGAACTCAGGTCCTCCTGATTCCATGGCTAGTGCTCTATCCATTGTACCACCTAGCTGCTCCTAAACCAAGGATTCTTTTTTTTTTTGCTTTTTGGAGGGCAATTGGGGTTAAGTGACTTGACCAAGGTCACATGGCTAGTTTTTGTGTTAAGTGTCTGAGGCCAGATTTGAACTCAGGTCCTCCTGACTCCAGGGCTGGTGCTCTATTCACTGTGCCACCTAGCCGCCCCTAAACTAAGGATTCTTAATCTTCTTTGTGTTATAGACCCCTTTGGCAGCCTGGTGAAGCCTGCAGACCCATTTTCAGGGTAATGTTTTAAATGCATTAAAGGCAGAAAATAAAATTCATTAGATTACAAAGGAAACCAATTATATTGAAATAGTTATCAAAATACTTTTAAAGTTTTACAGACCCCAGGTTAAGAACCCCTATTCTGAAGGACTATAAATAATTATTAATAATGATCCCTACCTATACATTAAGACTGGCATATTGGAAAGGAAAAGACGTTGGTTTTTGGTGCTACTCTTCTAAGTGAGATCACCATCTTAATATGACCTGCAGCTGGAAAAGTACTTTCTGAAAGGACTATGAAACTAATGCAAATAAGGATCCTGAGGCTTGCTTTATTATAGGAAAAATGTTGACAAGTCATCAAGTAAATTATGTAGGGTAATGGTTTAATTTCTGGTAAATTGTAGCTGCAGTTTCCACCTGAATCCTTCTGCATTGTTCTTTGCCATCAAGTATTTCAAAGGAAAATTAATCTTTTCCAGCTGGAGCTTGTATCCTGCAGAACAAGCCAGGTTCTGTTCTGTGGTGTATTTGGTAACATGATTCTAAGTGTTATTTTTGCAGTGTAAAAGAATCTCAACACAAAAAGGGAGGATTCCATTTTAAAATAATTAATACATTTGGGTGTCAATTGGTCCCAATGTATTTGGCCCCAAATTCAAGAGAGAAGAGGGAACAAGTATTGGTGACTGAATGATGACCTAATTATTCCCTCTCAGCTGACCTGCTCCCTGGATGATACTATGTTTTCCCAGTTCCTCCCTTTAGGCAGGACTTTCTCTTTCAATATTAACTGAGACTCTGCCACTAACCTCACCCATTACTCCAACAATGAGGGTAGCTAAGTGTTGCAGTGACTAGAGTGTGAATAGATGGTGTCTGTCTTAGAGTCAGGAAGATGAGTCTTCCTGAGTTCAAATCTCACCTCAGACACTTACTGGGTGAATGAATAATTCTTTTGTTCAGCTTTAACCTCCTGCTGGGAAGACCTAGAGTTATGAAAATTTCTTCTCTCCTCTAAATTCTTTACTACCTAGTGCTTCTTTCTATACTGAATGTGCCTACAAGGATATAAGCCAATCAATAATACAATTAATTACTACATTATCTAGTGAAAATGATGTCTTTTTTTTTTTAGTGATTTCTTTTAAGCAAATAGCAAAACAGAAAACAAAATCTACTCCTAGGAATCAAGGATTGGGGATCTAGGAGTATGGAAGTCAGGGTGATTCAAGGGACTAGAGAAGGAGAGCCTTGCCAATTCTGTTCTCAGAAGCAGGAATGGTTCCATCTACTGTGCATCTGTTCTCTACAGCTTCTGAATAGCTTTGCTGAAGCCTTTGTCTTAGCATCTTGGCATTCTCTCTGCTGCCAGCGCACTTGTGATGGTGACAGCAAAACTGCTGAGGTAGTCTGGGTCTTCCTCATCCCCTTCCCCCTTATGGCCTCTCATCTATCCTCACTTAGAATGAGAGAGAGACTAGCTTTTTGGATATTACAGCATCTGTGTAAGTCATTCGTCCCCATGGTAAAGGCAAGCTGGGGATTTTTGCTCTGACCTGCAGGCCTCTATCTTCAGAATCTACACCAACACAGTGATGTTCCATCATTAAATGTGAGCTCTAAACTTTGCCTTTTGTTGTTCATGTTCAGTCATTTCAGTTGTCTGACTTTCTATGACCCCATTTGGGATTTTCTTGGCCGGTACTGGAGTAGTTTGCCATATCCTCCTCTAGTTCATTTTACAGGTGAGGAAACTGAGGCAAACAGGGTTAAGTAACTTGCCAGGGTCATAGAGCCAGTAAATGTCTAAGGCCAGATTTGAACTCAGGAAGATGAGCCTTCCTGACTTCAGGCCCTATACTCTATCTGCTTCATCACCCAGCCTCCCCCTTAAGCTTTGCCAAGTGCATTGCAAATAGTATCTCATTTTATTCTCATAGTAGTAGGTAGGTACTGTTATTGTCCCCATTTTACAGATGAGGAAACTGAGGAAGACGGTGATTCAGTAACTTGCTTAGAATCCCATGTTTTGACTTATGTCTTCCCATTTAACTCTGATGACTGGAGGAGAGAGGCTGGTGTCTTTGCACAGCCCTATCTCACTTAAATCCAATTTGCTTGCAAGTCAAGACATTCCCTTCCTGATGTCATTAACACAGGGTAAGTGACACAGCTAGTTAGTGTCTGAGGCTGGATTTAAACTCAGATCTTCCTGATGCCAGGTCCAGCAGTCTTTGATGCTTAATAGCCTCACATTATATCGATTGAATATCCACATGATAGGGCATTATTTTACAAGTTTTATTTTGTTTTGTCAAATTATTTAAAATCTTTTACTTTATAACAACTTTTTCAGTTCTCAATAAAAAAGGTTGAAAAATGATAGCTATCTTCTAAGTCTCTCAAACTTATTTATTTTGTGTTACTCGTCACATAATTAGCTTTCAGATCATCTCATGTGTTGTATCAGCTTTGTGGATGAATCATTTCATATCAGAAAAATATCAAAAGCCTTTTTTGTCTCCCTGGAATAAATGTCATTTTTTCTTTCAGCTCCTTTAACTTCATACCTAGTTAAGTCACGTAGAATAGCTCTATTTAGTGGTACTAACACTGTCACATTGAATAGAATTACATAAGTTTTACTTTGCAGGGTGGTTTAAGCCAGAATATGATTTTTAAGATGACTAAATATTTTTCTAATGTGTCCCTTCCCCTCCCAGAGCCCCCCTTTTTCTTATCCTACTCCAATTAGAATTTAAGATGGGCTATTTCTTATTTTTAATATGATCTGTACTGATCACTAGAATGTAAACTCCTTGAGCTCTGACCCTTCATGACCCCATATGGGTTTTCTTGACAGAGATATTAGAGTGGTTTGCCATTTCCAATGAGGAAACTGAGGCAAACAGGGTGAAGTGACTTGCCCAGAGTCACACAGCTGGTAAGTATGTGAGGTCAGATCTGAACTCAGATCTATCCTGACTCCAGGTCCAACACTCTATCCACTGAGCCACCTAGTTGAAATTAATTGAAATTAGGTGGAGAAAAAGAAACCAAAAGGATTGGGGAGAAAAGTGATAGGACTGAAAGTTGTGCTGAGCACTTAGACATGTAGGAAGGGCTGACATAAATAGAAAAGAATCTATGTGGGCACTAGGCAGGAAAGGACAGAAGCCTGTGGGGTCACTGTGATCAAAATCAATGTTGGAATGGATATCTAGTCCCTTGAGAAAGGGAAGAGCAGACATCATCTGCTGGGAGCTAGGAAGAACTGCAGTCACAGTGATAGGAAAGAACCTAGTACCAAACTGACATTAGTCAAGACAAGATCCTGGACCAGGAGCTATGGAGAACTACAGGTAGCCAGAGTGAAGCTGCTTAGAGAACTCATGATTTGGAGCACTGACAAGGAGTACTTATGATTGCACTGAGAAGTCACAGCAGAGCAGGGATTCTTATCCCTTCAGCCATGGAACCTTTTGGTAATCTTGTGTAGCCTATGGACCCCCTCTCAGAATAATGTATTAGCAGGGGTTGGTTACACAGGGCAGCTAGGTGGTGCAATGGAAAGAGCGCTGGGCCTTGAGTCAGGAAGGCCTGAGGTCAAGTCTGCTTAAAGGCAGATATTTCTAGAGGTGTGACCCTAGGCAAGTCACTTCACCCTGTTTGCCTCAGTTTCCTCATCTGTAAAATGAGCTGGAGAAGGAAATGGCGCACCACTCCAGTATCTTTGCCAAGAAAACCCCAAATGGAGTCATTAAGAGTTGGACACCACTGAACAACAACAAAAAGGGCTTGTCTGGCCTTGCCAGTTTGCCCAACATGGAAGGGCCCTTGAGAGGCCATTGGAGCATGTCCAAATTGCCTAACCTTGGAGGCCTCTATATCCCCTACCACATAGCTGGGGGAAGCCTCTTTGATTGGGGGTCTGTATCCAGACTGTATAACATGAAGACCTCTTACACTCCTATGAGGGTAGAAGCAGCTTCTTTTGATTGGCTCCATGCCACATCTTTAAAACTGGCAAAGAGGAGCTGGTCACTTTCTTTGGTTTTTGCTTTTTGGAGGGCAATTGGGGTTAAGTGACTTGCCCAAGGTCACACGGCAAGTAAGTGTTAAGTGTCTGAAGCTGAATTTGAACTCAGGTTCTCCTGACTCCAGGGCTGGTGCTCTATTCACTGCACTACCTAGCAGCCCCAATATTTTTTTTTAAATATTATATTTTTTTCCAATTACATGTAAAAACAATTTTTTAAAATTAGTTTTAAAAAATTTTTAATTCCAAATTCTTTCTTCCACTCCTTTTCCTCCCTCCCCAGAAGGCAAGCAATTTATCAAAATATTTTTTAAAAATTAGCTAAAACCATGAAGTCTGTGGAATCTCAGGACAATTAGGTTAAGAACTTCTGCACTAGAAGGAGCACCCACTGGAAACCTTACTCAGGGCACTGACTATGAAGGAGGCAACAGAGACATTCTGGGTCATGTCAGAGAATGAATTTCCTAGTTTATCCTGGAAGTGGGGGCAATGGACTCAAAAAGGAGAAATCTAAGGCCCATTATCTCATATGAGAGTCTCTATCAAAGGGCTAAATAGACAAACTTGGTTCTTTAGAAGGTTAGCTTGGGGGGGGGGGGGGGGGGGGGCGGGTAGGGAGCTGCTAGGTAGTACAGTGAATAAAGCACCAGCCCTGGAGCTTGGAGGACCTAAGTTCAAATCCAGCCTCAGACACTTAACACTTACTAGCTGTGTGACTTTGGGCAAGCCACTTAACCCCAACTGCCCTGCCTTCCCCACTCCAAAAATAATACAATTAAAGAAAAAAAGAGAATGTAAGCAGCTTTAGGGCAGTGGCTGCCCTTAAAAAAAAAGTTAGCTTGCTATAGGAGAGGGAAGAGAATAAACATTTCTTAAGCATCTACTTTGTGCCCCGGCAACGTGCTAAGTGTTTAACAAATATTATCTCATATGATTTGATCCTTACAACCTTGGGAGGTAGGTGCTATTATTATCCTCATTTTACAGGTGAGGAAACTGAGGTAGACAGCTGTTAAGTGACCTGCCCAGGGTCACACAATTATTAAGTGTTTGAGGTCAAATTTGAGCCCAGGTCTTCCTGACTCCCAGCCTAGGGCTCTATCCACTGTGCCATCTACGTGTCCTGCAAGGGTAATTTATCAGATCATAATTGCTTGCTGAACATATCCCCCAAATATCCACTGGGGAAAGCAGTTTGTTGAGTTGTGGGGTTGGAAATTTGATTACAAGAGATTGAGAAGTAAGTGTGCTGTGAGGACTGTGAGAAGCAATGAATTTAGATCGTTTGTGTCAAACACAAATAGAAACAGTGGATAGAAATAGAAGGATCTTTGTGAGCCATAGATTGACTTAGAAAATCACGTGTTGATATTATCTCTGCTATTGCATGTTTATTTTGTTAAATATTTCTCAATTAATACTATTTTACCCTCAATAATATTTCATTTTAATCTGATTCTGTCAAACTGTGTTAGAAGGGGCTGTGTTTGAAACCTCTAGTGCATGTGAGGCTACATATAATGGACTCCAGAGAATAGGAGAGAGTGACTGTCTTCAAGGAATTGCATAAAGAGGAGAGAAGATGGACAGGTTTCATGGCAAAAGTGGGAGATGACAGGGCAGAACAGTCAGAGCACTGGAACCTTTGTGATGTTGGCAGAAATCGATGAAAGCCTCCAGGACACTTCCTTCCCATCATCATCACCATCACATCCCCTTCCCACCATGTTCTTTGGGGAGAACATGGATTACGGTCACATTGGATAGGCAGGCACTTAGCCTAGTGCCTACCACATAGTAAGCAAACCTCCTCTCCCATCATCACCCCCCCCTCCTATTTTCTTTAGTGAGAATATGGATTAGGATCACACTGGACAGTAGGCACAGGTAAATTGAGGTTCTTGGAGGGAACTCCCAAATTATTGAGATCATGAATCCATTTGAGCAGTGGGTGCGTGTGTTTACAGGGAAGAGTAGAAGGATTGTGGTGGGTAAAAAGCAGCTAGTTGGAATTAGATAAATTTATAGTGCACACCCCCAGCATTGTTGAGTGATTTCCTCATCCAGCACATGAGTAGGAGTAGGAGTCCGGGTTGCAGTTTGGCAACAGCAGAGCTGTGAAAGGGCAAGGGGCCAGGGTAGAGTGGAAAGCTGAAGCCCAGTGGGTTAACTATAGCTTTGGGATTTTGAAAAGAGGAAAGAGGTCAGAACAAGGTATTACACTGGGGAAAGGGGAAAAAAATCACTGGAGGATGCCCTTAGGATTAGAATAGTCTTCAGAGGACTAAGGGAATTCTACCAATATCTATCAATTTATATATCCGCTGGTGCATTTGAAAGAGACCAGACTCCCTTTGAATTTCTGAGTAAAAATAATGCTGTCCCTAAGTATTGTTACTTAACTTGCCCTTCAGCTCTGGACAGGGCTACTCTTGCAGGAACTAACTAGAATGTGTTCTACTTTGCCTCACAGGGGCCAGCTGAGACTGTCCTGACTCTCAGGACAGCTGAAAGATGGGGAGACCAACAGAGCAGATTGGCACATGTGTGTATCCTTGTACCTTTTTTTTTTCCTCCTGATTATCACTGGTCACTTGTCTATTATGTCAATGAACTCTGTACTGCTAGGTTTTAGCAATTTGCAGCTGGGCTTCCTATTTCTTGAAATCCAGAATCAGACTTATCTACCAACTGATTTATAAATCAATCTCATAAAGAGTGTCATTAGCCTAATTCACTAGTTTTTGATGGACTATGGGTTTTCTAAATCTGAGAAATAAACCCTGATGCACAGAAAGAACAATAAATTTTGAGTTCCCTTTAAAACTGACCCACCAGCATTATTATTTGGGTCCACTGATCGGAACCTGGTGTTGATGAGTCCAAGATCAGTAGTTTAGGTTCAGTCTGAGGCAACTAAAAACACCTTATCCATTTCCCTTTCCTTATCCCTGTCTTTTTCCCTTTCCCTATTCCTATGTCCATGGGGACAGTTAGCTTTGCATAGGGAAACATCCCATTATTGTGGTTCCAGCATGTTAATCTGAACTTGGCCAGTTTTTCCTCTATGGTTCTAACTATAATGGGGTCATGAAACATGCTTAGATTTCTCCTTCCTGGTAGGTTACATAAACTATGTGTAGGTATTCTCTGCCAGCTTCCAGTTTACTCTGGAATCTTGCAGAGTTGGTAGAGGCAGGGGAGGAGGGTTTTTTTTTTTTTTTAACCATAAGCAGAGTCTTGCGATGTGTGAGGCTCTTAATTAGCCTCTGAGTCGGATGAGTAGATGACCCAGGGGACCTTTTTTTTAAACTGCTCAGGTAAACAATTACTTCACTAAGTATAACAGCTGAGCACAGCTGTCTTTGTGGTTGTTCATATGTCCCAGTCTTCATGACCCCATATGGGGTTTTCTTGGCAAAGATACTGGAGTGGTTTGCCATTTCCTTCTCCAGCTCATTTTTACAGATGAGGAACTGAGGCAAACAGGGTAAAGTGACTTGCCCAGGGTCACACAGCCAGAATATGTCTGAGGCTGGATTGGAACCCAGGAAGATGAGTGTTCCTGACTCCAGGACTATTGCTGTATCCACTGTGCCACCTAGTTGCCCCAGCTGTCTTTAGTCTACAGGTAAATATGCTCAGTGACTACCCCTTCCTCCCCCCAAAGCATAAATATATATGATATTATCATATATTATCAGATATAAATTCCATATTGTCTGAGAAGCCCAGATCCAGTAAGTAGGGTGGGCTTGAGAACTCACATTGGAGAGAAGTTAATTTGAGCTCAGTGTCTGTTTCATAGCTATCCTTGCCTACAACATCGAGCTTTCCTGACTTTGAGGCCATCTGTCTATCCACTGTGCCAATAACTTGTTTGGATATATTGGTATATAGGAGCACACAACTTCAAAACAATTTTCTTATGCACTTACAATTGAAAGCTAATTGCGGTCACTTAAACATCTGCCCACCTTTCCAAATTCAGACACCCTCTCCCTCCCCCAAACACTAACACTAGAGCAAGAGCCTCCATCCTTTTGTGTCGTGGACTTTTGGGCAGTCTGGTGAACCCTTCCTGAATAACATCTTTAATGCATAAAATAAAGTACATAGGATTGCAACCAGGGGGAACCTTTAAAAAGAAGGCAGATACGGAAAAAAAAAAAAAAAAGGCGAAAAAAGGACAGCGGCTAGGTGGCACAGTGAAGAACACCGGCCCTGGAGTCAGGAGGACCTGAGTTCAAATTCAGCCTCAGGCACTTAACACAAAAACTAGCCGTGTGACCTTGGGCAAGTCACTTAACCCCAATTGCCCTTCCCCCCCAAAAAAGCAAAAAGAAGGCAGACACATAGCCAGGTGTGTGCTGAAGTCAGTTCTAACTGGCTCTTGAGAGCAAATTGTTAAATTTACTACAAATCAGGGCTTGATTTTTTGTTTTGCTGATTGTCAACAAAAAATGATAGTGAGAATGCTAATAATGCCAGTTAAACTTAAAAGTGTTCAGTAAACATTTCTTTTTTCCTGGAGGGCTGATACTTAGTGTACCCCAGCATTTGTAATCACAGTGATCAGAGAGGCTGAGGCTGGCAGATCTCTTGAGCCTGGGAGTTCTGAGATGCAGTGGGCTATGCTGACAGGTGTCTGCACAAAATTCAGCATCAGTATGATAAGCCCCTAGGACTAGGGGCCACCAAGTTGCCTAAGGAAGGCCTAACTGGCCTTGGTCTTAATGGTGGGATGCGTAGGGATAAGTAGCCCCTGTTTTTCCAGCCTGAGTGAGAAAGGGAGAACTCAAACTTAAATTCAAAACAAAACAAACAAAAAGACACTTTCTGACGGGTCTTTTGGCTGTGACTTTCCAGGTAACAAAATATGACTTCAATGAAGGATGGGGAAGGGCAAAATCCCATTCCATACTGGTTAGTTCCAGAGGAATTAACTAGGAAAGACTGCATTGTGGAAGCTGGATTGTTGAGTCTGTCTTTGGAGTTTCCTAATGAAATATGAACATAGAAATCTGACACAACTAAAAATAAATTAATTAATCAAAAAGATTAAAGGTACTTCAAGTGGTAACCTTGAATACAAATATTCTGAAAAATAGGTAAAAAAATAGGAAGTTATCTAAAGTCACCTAAAATAGAAAGTTATTTAAAAAAAAAAAAGAAATTTGACTCAGCAAAGCAGTTGATCTAGAATGGGACTATCACCTAGAAAATGAGCAATTCATTTCCAGTTATGAAATCTATCATCCTTTTGTAACCTTTCTCAAAATGTTTTCTATTTTACTTAGTGAATTTTACTGTTCAAAAGATAAAGAAGTCCCATTCTGGACAGTAATTTGGAATTATGCAAACACAGTGACTAAAATGTCTACAGCTTTTGACCTAGAGAGTCCACTGCTAGGTATATATCCTAAGGAGGGCAATGGCAAAAAGAAAGCAAGCAGCAAAATATTTATATTGACACTTTTTGTACTAGCAAGGAAAGAAAGGCAATGCTTGTTGACTGCAGAATGGATAATCATGTTGTGACCTGTAAATATAGTGGAATATTACTATGCAATAAGAAACAACAAATATCATGAACACAGGGAAGCATGGAAAGACATCTGCACTATACAAAGTGAAGTAAGCAGAACCAAGTAAATAATATGCATAATATTTCCAAAAATGTAAACAGAAAGAACAACAGAAAAATCAAAGTTGAATGCAAACTTATAAAAACCAAAGAAGGTCTCAAATAAGAGGTATGAGAAGGCACTTTACCACCTTTCCTTTTCAGATATGGGAGGACATAGGTATGGAAAAAGTGCATATAATATCAGAATTTTATATATGTATATGCACACATATATATTCTGTATATATGTATTATGCATGTGTATATATATGTTAATGTTGCTGTATGACCCTGGGCAACTCACTGAACCTTATTTGCCTCAGTTCCTCATCTTAACATGAGCTAGAGAAGGAAATGGCAAACCACTTCAGTATGTCTGCCAAGAAAACCCAAATGGGTTCATGAATAGTCAGACACAATTGGAAAAAGACTTAATAATAACAACATATGGGTTTCCTCTCTCTGGGGTTAGTGGGAAAATGATTCGTTGGGAAATGCTGGTGATATTTTTAAAAAATAAACATTTATTGAATATTAAAGATATATTTTTAAAAAGATGTTTATCTCCTTTAAGAAGTCAGGCTAGAAAATTAAGAAACCATTCACCAAGAGGGGCTGCTGAATGAGCTAAAATACCTAAAGAGAGAATTGGAGAGAAATTAAAAACAGTTACTATTCACAGAGGAAAAAGAGAAGTGCTAAAGAAGGTAATTAACACCTTTCCTTTGAAGAGAAGCCAAGGGCTAAGAATAAACAAGACCAAGAAGTGAGAAAGGGTAATCCTGGAGACAGAAAAAAAATTGACTTCCTTTGGTTAAAAAAAGAAAGTAAATAGTTAGATAAGAGAAGCTCACAGCAGTTTCATGATGACAAGGGTATTCCATTTGTGCTGAGGGGTTTATTTTTTGTTTAACCCTTCAAAATGGAGTATCATGCTGGTTTTAAAAATTAAGAAGAATGACATATTTGTAGAAAAAGTAAAGTTAAATGAATTGTTTCCTATTATTGTATCTCTTGATCACCTACATGTGAAATGGCTACTTGTAACCTTAAATAAGCTCCGCCTTTCATCTGATGGCAACTACCCAAAGGAGGTGTTGTTTGGCCCTCATCGGTCTAACTTTACATCATCTCATCTTATTTTAGTGATAAAGATATAATACTCCCCTTTGCCATTCCACTCTTTTTCTCTTTAGGTCAGGTAGGGAACTGGGGCAACTGTTTAGATAATGCAGGGAGGAAGAAAGTGCTATGGGTTATTCTAACAGTCTCACATTTTATACCTGAATGATCTATCTTTATTACCTCAGTAACTACTTCATTTATCAACTTCCCCTTGCTAATAATGACCTGGACTTATTTTTTTTTCTTCTCTTCCACTGTCTATCTTTTTCTGTGTGGGTAGATTTGTGAAATTTAGCACACTTACTCTTTGAGACAGTGGCTATTTTGGGCACATTCAATACTTATTTTATTCCACTAATATTAAATAGAGAGTTTTTTTTAATGGTATTTACCATTTCTGGAAACACTAGTTAATCTATACTGTCTTGACAAATGAGTGTCAGTTCCAGGAACAAATGGCAAAATTGAATGAGGGGTCAGTGGCTTTTCCAAGGTCAGGGAAGTCAATTGTCTACACTGATAACTCAAGCTTTCATAGCTCAAGTTCTCTACTCACTCATGCTTTCACTGACTTGTTATTTTTAGTGTGACAGCATGAAGGCAACTGTTGTCAACAAACAGGCAAGGCACAGGAAAACAGTTGGAATGGAAAGATGAGCAGCTAGCTGCTAACTTCTGTGTGTATTTGGCAAGGGGCCTTGACCTGATCCTTGCCAAGGAGGAGTCTGCCAGAATGTTATGGAGATACAGAAAAGGCTCTGTGAAGACAGAAAGCTGCTAATAACAGAAAATCCATGCCTACCTTAATTGAGAACTTTATTTTGTTCCATTTTCTAAAAGCACACTGCTAACCCAGTTACAAAAATTAGCACTCATCCAGCATGAACCAAATAGAATTTTTTTTTTGGAGGGTTAAATTAGAATCTGCCCTATGGGCTTAGGGGAAATAGTGCTTAAAGCAAACAAAAATCACATCTGTAGATAGACATTACAAAAATCTCAAATATTTAATTGTTATGACCATTTCAAAAACTGCCTCGGGTAGGAAACATGCAGATTTAATCAAACTATTTACATTGGCTTGTAAGCAGTTTATTAAGAGAATTATATTTTGATGTCAAGATATTTGTAGCTCAGATAGTTTCCTTATTTTTTTCTAGCAAAGTTTAATTTATAAAAAAAAGTTTTAATGACATTACTGTAATTTTTCTTTTTTCCCCTCTCTGCCAAGCCTTCATTATATGACAGGAATAGAGTAAATAAAAAGAGACAATGAAAATGTCTGATAGCATATGCCACATCCCACACTTAAATCCATAACCTCTCCCTCTAAGATGCAGGTATGTTTATCATCAGTTCTCTGGACTCAGGATTGGTCAGTCCATTGATCTGAGTTCTAATAACCATTAATGTTATCTTCCTTTACATTAATTATAGTCACTGTGAATATTTTTCCCTGGTTCTGCTTATTTCACTCTGTATCAGTTGACAGAAGTCTTGCTGTTTCTCTGAATCCTTTATATTTGTTTTCTATTATATCACAATGGTATTAAGCCATATTAACATAACTTTATTTACTTAGCTACTTTGTTTCTGTGGTTTTTTGTTTGTTTGTTTTTGCAACAAGAAAAGCTATGAATATTTTGATGTGTGTGAGACTCTTTTCCTCTGCAGCTAGGTGACACAGTGAATAGAGCAGTGGCCCTGGACTCTGGAAGTCCCTGAGTTCAAATCCCACCTCAAATACTTACTAGTTGTGTGACCCTGAGCAAGTCACTTAACTCTATCAGTTGCTGATGTATAAAATAAACTACAGGAAGAAATGGCAAACCACTCCAGTATCTTTGCCAAGAAAACCCCACACTGAGTTATGGAGAGTCTAACATGACTGAAATGACCCAATAACAACAACATATGCCCAGTGGTCTTATTTAGCAATAGGTTTTTTGTTTTGGATTTTTTTTGTACTTTTTGGAGGGCAATTGGGTTTAAGTGACTTGCCCACGGTCACATGGCTAGTAAGTGTTAAGTGTCTGAGGCTGGATTTGAACTCAGGTCCTCCTGACTCCAGGGCTGGTGCTCTATTCACTGTGCCACCCAGCTGCCCCTAATAATAGGTTTTTTGAAAAGTTTTATTAAAGCCTTTCTAAATATTACAATTATTGCCTGATACACCTCTCAACCCACTCAATAAGCCTTTGTGACAAAGAAAGTGTTGTCTCCATCTTTAAGATACTGCTTCTATGAGGATGGGGATTATTTTGTGTTTCTTTTTGTATCCCCAGCACCAACCACAGGATAAATACTTAATGATTGGTTGACAAAATAATAATGTCTGGCAGTGTATATAATAATTTGCACTCCTAGTCTCCCATCTTTCTGTCCTTAGAAGGGAGGCACATTTCTTCATCTTATCTTTGGAGCTCAAAACTAGTCACTGTAATTATTAAACTTTCAACTTTGTTTTTAAGCTGTTTTCGTTTCAATTTTTGTAGTTGTTATACATTGTCCTCATTCTGCTTACTCTGCTTTACTTCATATGCATTCTCATTTTGCTTTATACTTCTATTCGTTAATTATAGTACAATGATATTCTATTACAATCATATACCATAATTTGACCAGTCACTCATCTCTGATGACAAACTTTAGTCAAAGGAACTTTTCCCCCCAAGAACATCCATTCCTGGGGTTAAGGACTCCCTATGAGACAACAATTTGTGGGGACAACTGGAAAATTGTTTGCAAAAAATTAAGTTTAGATAAAAAAAATTATATCGTATGCCACCATAAACTCTAAATGGATACTTAACCTAGACATAAAAAAATAAAAATAACATAACCATCATTTAAAAAACACAAGGAAATAAAAAGAATTGTCCTTGTACAATCATAGCTAGGGGGCAGGGGGAAATTCTTAACTAAAATAAGGGACAGAAGTGACCATAAAAAAATAAAATGGACAATTTCAATTTAACAAAAATGAAAAGTACAAATAAAATTTATGAAGTTTTAGCAAGAAGAGATAATTAATTGGGAAAACAACTCTTTGTAGCAAATATATTTGGTAGTGGTCAGATGTGAAAGATGTGGAGAGAATCAATACAGATATATAAGAGCAAGTGCCATTCTTACCCTCATGGATAAGTGAGCAAAAGGCAAGCTATGAATAATTGTTTGAGAAAATAATCAAATAAATAGTAATAAAATAAGTGCAAATTGAAACAACTGAAATTTCACCTTACTCACATTCACCAGCTGGACAAAAATGACAAAAGATAGAAGTTTTTAATTGGAGGGGCTGTGGGAAGACAGCTGTACAGTTTGAAAGGTCAGCAGTCAGACCTTTCAAAGACCTAGACTTATTCAATCTGTGAAGACTAACATGACATTACAGATGAAAATGGAGAAATGGTTGCACGCTTGACTGAATAACAATGCTGAAATTTGCCCAAGTGATATATTACATCAGAGGTGCAGGGAGCAGCAAAACTCCACCTTTGAAACTAGATTAAAATGTAATTAAGGAAATATTTAACAAAATAAAAATACAACGTTTGTTAATTTGTGGTTTTCTAAGTTAATATTCAGCCAGTAGAAATCTGTTTCTATTTAGCACTACTGACTTACATGAAATTGTATGTTTATTGACATAATACATTAATTATTGTATGTTTGATTCATGCTTGTTTTATTACTTTGCTATTCTGTTTATTCATCAATACTAGTTTTATTCATGAAGAATAGAAACACCTGTTTATTAGTTATACATTATTTTGCTGTTTGATGTTTGTGTCCATGCTAAAATTATGCATGCTATCAATATTGTTAGCTTTGTTTTATTTTGCTGCCTATAATTATTGGATTTTGTATTATGTATATGTGTGCATTATTAGGCTATGTATATGCTTTGTCTTTCATGTAATTTAGGCATCTGGTCATTAAAGCATTGATAAGGCAATGCTTTGTATCATGTTACATGAATTTCATGTACTATTGATGTGTTTGATTACCTAGGATTCTGGGATAATCACCCTTGTTATTTTACAGTATTGATGTATCTTTTGGTGTTGGGGATCTATGTTCACAGATTTCAAGTATTCCTCGGGTAATTTTTGCAAGAGACTGCAGCATTTCTGGCCCCAGGGAGGAATGTAGCCCCTCCCACACTTCCAGTCTAGGGATTGTTGTCAGGGAGGATCAAAATGCTGGAAGCTATTGTGGTAACTGACTACACTTTTACTCAGTGGTCAAAAGGACCCATGGCATCTGAAGCAGGCATTGGAAGAAGAATTTGGGAAGTAGTACATGAAGTATTTCTTTTAGCTTAGCCAGGTGGAGTACTGGGGGCAGATTGAGAGTCAGAGTAATGTGCTGGGTGACCTGACTCTTTCTGGGACTCTTGAGGATTGTTGTTGATGACAATATTGACCAGGATGGAGGGATGAAGCCAGAGAGACTGTGGAGAGATGAAGAAGTGTAGTAGTGAGCAAAGAAAGAAGTCATGCCAGAGTGAGCTGGTGAGCCACTCAAACCAGGCACCTGAAACCTTTGTTTCCCCTCCTTCTCCCTGGCTGGATCACTTTTGTTAACTGTTCAAACTCTTCACACTCTCTGTTCCACCATTCCTCTCTCCTCCTTGGTAGATTAAAGGAGAAGCAAAGGGAAAGATTACCATTCTGTTCCCTATCTGCTACAATCTTAAGCAGCTGGCATCCCAAAGGAACTATTCTTCAATTGATTTTTGCTGCTTGTTTGTTGTTACCATTTATATAAAAGAAAACTGATGGCTACTAGCTCCTTCTGGGAATTTTATTATTTGGCAATCAATGTAATTGAGAAGAGGTTTTGCCTTTAAAATGCATTTTTTTTCTTCTTCAGCAAAAGCTAAAGTGGGAAGAATGGAGGTCTCATGCAACCCATGAGAGAAAGACCTACAAGTCATCATCATCATCATCATCATCATCCCCTAAATCTAGTAAGAGAAACCATTATATGCATTATTTCTAGCTGTTATGATCCTTATTATACATGAGCATTCTCCTTTACCAGTGTGGGAATATTAAAGATGAGATCCCATCCAAGCTGTCCTCTACAAATCAGGAGCTTTCCTTGCAGATGGGAACTTCTACTTCCTCTACATGTGGAAATCAATTAATAAATTTCAGAGGTATATCTATATCTGTCTATATACCTTTACCTCACATGGGATCTCGTATTCCTAGCTCTCTTATGTATTCCCTATATTAAATGTGGGGAAGTCTTATGCTACTTTACATGTATATAGCTCTGTCCATCTAGATATCCATCCATCCATCCATCCATCCATCCATCCATCCATCCATCCATCCATCCAGACTCTCTCTAGACATCCATCCAATCATTCATCCATCTTTCTAGATACCTATCTGTCTATCTACAATAGACTAGAAAAGTCACCAAATAAGATGCCATTTGACTAAGGGATACTACCACTATGCAGTACCCCAAGGACAAAGACAAATGCGGTACCCTGAAGACAAAGACAGAGAGAAATGTACTACATATATTTGATAATAATAGCCAGCATTTACATAGTGTGCAAAACACTCTTTGTGCTCCCTCATTTATTTCTCACAACAACCCTGTTAGGTACATACATATTATCTTCATTTTACAGGTGAAAAAATTCAGGGTTTACAAAGCTAGTGTCTGAGGTAACATTCAAACTAAGGTCTAGATGATTCCAACACCAACATGTAATTCACTGCACCACCTAGCTGCTTAATACCTTTTTTTTTTTTTAATAGAATCAAAGAATTGGAAGAAAAGTTGGTGTTCTTTGTTTAGGGAATGGATGAATAAATTGTAATATGAATGTAATGGAGTATTATGCTGTAAGAAACAATCAATATGAAGAATTCAGAGAAGCTTGGCAAGACATATGAACTGATGCAGAACTAGAACAATTTACATGATGGCTATCATTTTTTTTTTAGGGGGGAAGGTAGGGCAATTGGGGGTAAGTGACTTGCCCAAGGTCACACGGCTAGTTTTGTGTTAAGTGTCGGAGGCGGGATTTGAACTCAGGTCCTCCTGACTTCAGGGCCGGTGCTCTTTTCACTGTGCCACCTAACTGCCCCATATAATTTTTTTTTTAAACCTCTGATTTCACTGTTTTGGAGTTTCTTAATTAGGACACTAACTCCAGCACTGGAGATTAGCCATTAGTAGTATGAGATAGTTTCTTGAGGGTACTGAGAGGTTAAGTAATTTATTCAATTTCAATAGCCAGTAAGTATCAAAAGCAGGACTCTGGACTATGAGGCCATTTCTATTCATTATTCCATACTGCTTCTCACAGTGATGACAACATATGGAAAAACAATCTGGCACTTCCAAACTCTCATTAACGGTGACCAATTCTGAGTCCAGAGCATGCCAGATGCTATATTAGAGAAGCAATAAAGTATACATTTTCAAATATGGTCATATTTATTAATTTTTTATGACTTTATTTGCTATGGAGGAATTTCCCTTAGGGTTGGGGATGGAGTGGAGCAGAGTCATTGGGAAATTTGATTTGTTTTAAAACAATATCAATAAACATTTCAAAAACAACAAAGAGATTTTTAAAAATTTGCATATCTTTCCAATTACATGTAAAGCCAATTTTTAACAAGGTTTAAAAAAAATTGGATTCCAAATTCTCTCTCTCCTCCTCCTTTCTGTCCACCTTCCTTGAGAATGCAAGCAATTTTATGTGGCTTATATATGTGAAGTCATGCAAAACACATTTGCATATTAGCTATGTTACAAAACAAAACACAGACCACCAAGAAAAAAATAAAGAAAAAGAAAAAAATTTAAAGTATGCTTCAATCTGCATTCAAACTCCATTAGTTCTTTCTCTGGAGGTGGATTTTCTTTTAATCATAACTCCTTTGGAACTGTCTTGGATCATTGTATTTCTGAGAATAGCTATAGTCATTCATAGTTGATCATACAATATTACTATTACTGTGTTCAATGTTTTCCTCACTTCACTTTGCATCAGTTTACATGATATATCCTGCAACTTTGCTAAAGTTGCTAATTATTTCACCTACTTTTGGGGTTTTTTTTGGCTTTTTTTTGGAGGGGGGGAAGGTAGGGGCAATTGGGTTAAGTGACTTGCCCAAGGTCCACACAGCCAGTTTTTTTTTATGTTAAGTGTCTGAGGCTGGATTTGAACTCAGGTCCTCCTGTCTCCAGGGCCAGTGCTCTATTAACTACACCACCTAGCCGCCCCTCACCTAGTTTTTTAGTTGACTATCTAGGATTCTCTAAGTATACCATCATATAATCTGCAAAGAGAGATCAGATCATTTTGGTTTTTTTCATTGCCTATTCTAATTCCTTTAACTTCTTTTTCTTCTCTAATTGCTATAGCTAGCCTTTCTAGTACAATATTGAATAATAGTGATAATGGGCATCCCTGCTGCATCCTTGATTTTATTGGAAATGCTTCTAAATTATCCTTATTAGATAATGCTTGCTGATGGTTTTAGATATACTATATATTTAAAGGAAAGCACCATTTATTCATTTATTATGTAATGAGTGTTGTCAAAGGCTTTAACTCTCCAACTATTGAGATAACCATATGGTGTTTGTTTTTGCTATTCATATGGTCAATTATGTTGATAGTCTTCCTAATATTGAACCAGTCCTGCATTCCTAGGATAAATCCACCTGGTCAATGTATGATCTTTGTGATACATTGCAGGAATCTCCTTGCTAGTATTTTATTTTAAAATTTTGCATTGAGGGGAGCAGAGTCAAGATGGCGGAGTAGAAGCAGGACCTCCACGCTGCTCCAGCTTCCACCTTCCCCAATCCATGAAAAAAGGGGACTCTAAACAAACTTTGGAGCTGCAGAACCTACAAAATGACACAGAGAGGCTAACCTTCTGCTGAGGACAGCCCAGCAGGCCGGCAGGAATTGGCCAGCGCAGTGCTCTGGGAGCCGAGCCCAGCCCCACACTGAGGCTTTAAGGCTTTAGCCCCTGGGTGGGCCTGACCCGCCGCCAGCCAGAGGGACTCCAGATGAGCAGCAGCTGTGGCTGTTTCCAGATTTATCAACACATAGATGTGAAGGACAAAGTGAGAGGTCAGTGCAGTCTGGACTTTGGGACCCAGTAAGTGGGAGTGTGTGGCTTTTGCCCCCAGGGTGAGAAGCCTCTGAGATGCCCAGCACAACCAGCCTTTGCAGCCAGCCAGTGCCACATGGCAGCTTCAGTTCTTGGCCTGCAGAGTGTAGGGGGACCAAGCACCAGTCTGAGGGGTAATAGCTCTTGCTTTAACCTTCTTGGATCTGGATTGCAGTCTAGGGTGGAGGTCCTGGGGTGTGTGTCCAGCTTGCGAGAGTGTGTGGAAGCCTCAGAGAGGTCACCCATCTAACACCTCCGGCAGCTGAGAAAACCCCAGTGTTTGGGATGAAAGCTCCCCTGTCTGGTGGCAGAGTCCTACTGTGGCAAAAAGCCCAGGGGTCAAGTGACTGAGGGGTGATATGACCAAGCAAAGGAAACAAAGAAGACAGAAGATTCCAATATTACACTCCTATTTTGGGGACAAAAAGGAGCAAAGCATGGAACAGGAGGAAGACAGTGAAGTCAGAACTCCTGCACCAAAAGCTTCAAAGGAAAATACGAGCTGGTTACAGGCCATAGAGGACCTTAAGAAGCAGATAAGAGAACTGGAGGAAAAAATTGGGAAGAGAAATGAGAATGATGCAAGAAAATTACAAAATGAGAGTCAACAGCCTGACTGAGGAAAATAACACCTTAAAAAACAGACTAACTTGAAAAGAGACTCAAAAAGGCAATGAGGAGAAGAATGACTTAAAAAGCTGAATTTGCTAATGACTTTATGAGAAATCAAGATGCTGTTAAACAGATCCAAACAAATGAAAGAATGGAAGGCAATGTGAAATATCTCATGGAAAAAACCACTGACCTGGAAAATAGATCCAGGAGAGAGAATTTAAAAATTATTGGACTACCTAAAAGCCATGATCAAAGTAAGAACCTAGAAATCATCCTCCAGGAAGTTCTCAAAGAAAACTGCCCTGATGTTTTAGAAGCAGAGGGCAAAATAGAGGTTGAAAGAATCCACCAATCGCCTCCTGAAAAAGATCCCCAAAAAGAAAACTCCTAGGAATATTATAGCCAGGTTCTGGAATTCCCAGATCAAGGGGAGAATATTACAAGCAGCCAGGAAGAAACAATTTGAATACTGCGGAATAAAATAAAACACAATCAGGATAACCCAGGATCTGGCAGCTTCTACACTGAGGGATCGAAGGGCTTGGAATATGATATTCCAGAGGTCAAAGGAGCTGGGATTAAAACCAAGAGTCACCTACCCAGCAAAACTGAGTATCATGTTTCAGGGGAAAATATGGTCATTCAGTGGAATAGAGAACTTTCAAGCATTCTTGCTGAAAAAACCAGAGTTGAATAGAAAATTTGACACTCAGATACAAGAAGCAAGAGAAACATGAGAAGGTAAACAGGGAAAAGAAATCATAAGGAACTTATCAAAGTTGAACTATTAACATTCCTACATGGAAAAACAATAATTGTAACTTATGAAATTTTCTCAGTAGTTGAAGGGAAAAGAAATATATATATATATATACACACACACATATATATGTATGTCTATATATGAGGGTATATGAATACATATGTGAATGTGTGTATATGTTTACAGGTATACAGATAGAGGGCACAGGACCAATTTAACAGGAAGGGATGATACTTAAAAGGTGAAATTAAGAGGTGAGAGAGGAATATAATGAGAGGAGATGGGGAGAGACAGAATGGAGTAAACTATCTCATATAGAAAAGGCAAGGGAAAATGGTTACAATGGAGGGGAAGAATAGGAAGGCAAAAGGGAATGGGTCAACCTTATTCCCATTGAATTTGGCTTGAGGAGGAAATGAAATACACACTAAATAGGGTATCACCCTCCAGAAGAGTAGGAGGGGAAGGGGATGAGAGGGGGGATGATGGAAGGGAGGGCAGGCTGGGGGGGGGAAAGGAAGTTGAAAGCACCCACTTTAGAAAAGGGACAGGATCAATGTAGAGAATAGAACAAGTGGGAGGTGGGATAGGAGGGAGGGAAATATAGTCAGTCTTTTACAATATATCTACTATGTTATTGTTTTGCATTAGCCACACATGTAACCTATACTGAACTGCTTATCTTTCCAGTAAGGGGGGGTGACAAGGAAGGAAGGGAATGAATCTGGAATTCAAAGTTTTAAAATCAAATGTTTAAAAAAATATATATATATGTACTATTATTAATACTATTTTACACATAATTGGGAAATAAGATATATAGGCACTGGGTCATAGAGATCCACTAGAAAAGTCGAAAGGGATATGGGAGAAAATATGGAAGAGAGCAGATTGGAGGAGGGGATATCCTGTGGGACTGCTATTTTGCGGTGGTAGGTAGGGGAAAAATGGGGAGAAAATTTGTAACTCAAAATCTGGTGGAAATGAATGATGTAAATCAGAAGCTAATAAAGCATTTGAAAAATTAAATGAAAAAGAAAAAAGTTTTGCATTGATAATTCACTAAAAAATTGGTCTTTAGTTTTGTTTTCACTTTTCCTGATTTAGGTATCATCACCATATCTGTCGATGTTCAGGCGAGTTAGGGTCCCACAGCCCTCCTATATTACGCCAGCACCATTACTTGATCTGCTCTTTATTTTTACTGATGTAAGCATTTAGAGATATAAATTTTCCCTTAAGTTCTGTTTTGGCTGCATTCCATGGATTTTGGTATATTGCCTCATAATTTCCTTTATAATGAAATTACTGTTTACCCACTCATTTTTTAGGATCATTTAGTTTCTGATTAATTTTTAATCTGTGCTTCCACAGTAAAGGAACTTTTAAAATGTTTGAACATATTAGTTAAGGCATATCCAAAGGAGAACCAGTAATGCTTTAAGTCTATTTTCTATTGGATCTTGCTCTTGCTCCTACTTACAGAATTTTAGGTATTAGCAGGAAATAAAAAAGCTCACTACAGACAGAGAAGGACAAAGAATCTGCTTTCTCTGCAAATTTGATTTGTTCTCTTGTGTTGGCTGCTAAAGAAATCCTCATGTCACTAAGAGTGGTGAGCCTGCTACTTTTCATTATGTAAGCTGACCCAGCTACATGGTCTAGCAATTCTTTGCACATGACATTTTCATCTCCCCCTTATGTGCCATTTCACAGGCTGTCCTCAATCCCACCTCTTCCTTTTGACTTCACTGGCCTCCTTCAAGACTTCATTCAAATTTCACCTTCTGCAAGAGGTCTTGTACTTTCTGCCATCCCCACCCAGTGACTTCCCTCTGAGATAAACTTCCATTTACACTGTATAGATACTATGTATACATATTTATTTGCATGTTGAGTCCTTCATTAGAATGTAAACTTTTTGAAGGCAGGGACTGTGCTTTTGTCTTCCTTTTTTTCACACTGCCTGGCACACAGTAAGTGCTTAATAAACAACTGCTGACTTATTGTAAAAACCTTGTAGTTTAGAAAAGTAACTTCCAATGCTATTTCCAGGTCTGCCTCTAAACACCTGATAGAAGGCTAATAGCATCTTAAAAGTATGATGCACTTTGTGCATCTATCTATCCATCCATCCATCTACCTACCTACCTTCTTATCTATCCGTCTATCTATCTTTCCCCCAAAGAAGCTAAGTGATACCGAGTCATCAATGACCTCAAGGTATATGTGACATTTTCAAAATATCTACAAAACAATTTATTTAAACGTTTTAATACATTTTCCCAAAAGCACTTTAAAGAGGAATGTATTTTACAGAATGTCCTAAGAAAAGGAAGTAGAACAGTGTAACATTTTTTTAAGTGCACAAAAGAGAACAGAAGGAAATTTAGAAGGAAACACAAGCAGCACAGTTTCTGCAAGTAATGTGCAGGATTTTTTTAGAGCAAGCTTATGAAATGGAGACACAGTTTAACAAAGAATTTTCTATTCTGCCATTTAAAAACAAATTTTTTTTAAAGTTCCAAATTCTCTCTCTTCCTCCACTCCTCTCCCACCTGCCCTTTGAGAGATGAAAAAGGCCTAAGGAAATGGTAGTATATTTGTTTCTGTTTTACAGTAATTATACATATGAAGTCATTCTGCTATTTGGAAATTTTTTTAATAGGTGTTTAAGTTCAAAATTAAAAAGTTAATTAAAAAGAGCTGAGAAAATTTGAACATGGTAAGCACCAAACAACATTACAAAAAATGAAATTATTCTGTCCTAACACATTTTAAAATGACTTATCAGCTGGGAACTGTCCACATATATTATATATGTATAGTGAGACTGTCTACTTATTTGAATGATGATGTCCAACAGAGTCTAGTCCAGACTAACACAAATAAGCTGTTGATGCCTAATAGTTTGAGTACTGAATTTTCTCACGTTTTGCCATCTTTGTGAATTTGATCAGCTTAACTTAATAAAATTGTTTTAATTTTCTTTTTTTGGAGAGGGGGGAAGGCAAGGCAATTGGGGTTAAGTGACTTGCCCAAGGTTACACAGCTAGTGTCAAGTGTCTGAGGTAGAATTTGAACTCAGGTCCTTCTGACTTCAGGGCTGGTGCTCTATTCACTGTGCCACCTAGCTGCCCCCAAATTGTTTTAATTTTCATGTTTCTGATTGTTAAAAAAATATATATTCTTACTTTTTTGCAGATGTTTACATAATAGTTTTTTCTTTTGAAAACTGTTCATTTTTTAAAACTGGATATTATCCATCAATGATATAGAATTGTGTCAATGTCTCAGAGATTTTAGATGTCATATTTTCATCATAAATATTAAATGCAAAGAATTTTCCTTTCCACATCCTTTCATCCCAGCTATGCTGATTTTACTTGTGTCAAAGCTATTTATTTGTACATAATCAAAATTATCTATTTTGTTTTTTATGATATTTTCCATACCACACCGCTGGTAACAAATTGTCTCCTATCTACATCTGACAAAGATACTACCTTTTGTCTTCCTTTTTTGTTGTTGTGGTGACTTTTTTATTTTTAGATTACTTATTCATATGGAATTTATTGTGGATTATGATGTAAGATGATAGTCCAATCTATTTTTTAAAATTAACTTTCACACAATAGAAAGTAAGTTCACAGAAAAGCTAGGTTATTAGCAATAAGCATTAGAATAGTACATCATGAAGGCACAACATTTTAAGACTTGAAGAGGATTTCAGATGTCATTTAGTCCAACCTCTGTCCAAAGTAGATATCCTGTCTGTCGATAGCCCTCTTGCTTCTGTGTTTAAAAGGGATACTAATAAAGTGATTCATTGGAGCAGATAAAACAGATTCAATAGCTTATGTACATATCTGGATGGCAGTACCACTGATCTCTTAATTGCCAAATCTAATGGTCTTTTTTCTTTATAAATTATTTTTAGTTTTCAACATTCACTTCCACAAATTTAAAATTTTCTCTCCCTCCATTCCTTCCCCCCCAAGATAGTATGCAATTCTACATAGGCTCTACTTATACATTCTCATTCATTCATTCATTTATTGCTTTTTGGAGGGCAATTGGGGTTAAGCAACTTGCCCAAGGTCACATGGCTAGTTTTTGTGTTGTGTCTGAGGTCCGATTTGAACTCAGGTCCTCCTGACTCCAGGGTCGGGTGCTCTATTCACTGCACCACCTAGCTGCCCCCATACACATTCTTATTAAACGTATTTTCACATTAGTCATGTTGTATAGAAGACTTAGAATGAATGGGAGGAACCATGAGAAAGAAAAAACATAACAAAACAAAAAAAAAGAGAGCAAATAATATGCTTTTATCTGCATTCAGATTCCATATTTTTTCTTCTGGATGTGGATGGCCTTTTCCATCATGAGTCTTTTCAAATTGTTTTTGGTCCTTGCATTGCTCAGATGAGCTATGGCTATCAAAGTCAGTCATCGCACACTGTGGCTGCTGTTACTGTATGTACAATGTTCTCCTGGTTCTGCTCACTTCACTCAGCATCAGTTCATATAAATCTTTCCAGGTTTTTCTGAAGTCTGCCTGTTCATCATTTCTTATAGCACAATAGTATTCCATTACATTCACATACCAGAACTTGTTCAGCCATTTCCCAATTGATGGACATCCCCTCAATTTCCAATTCTTGGTCACGACAGAAAGAGCTGCTATAAATATTTTTGTACAAGTGGGTCCTTTTTCCATTTTTATGATGTTTTTGGGATACAGCCTAGAATAATGGCCTTTTTTCAATCTTCATCCTCTTTGAACTCTCTGGAGCCATTAACATTACTAATAACTATCTCTTCCTAGATATTTTATCATCTCTCTTGGTTTTCATGACATTGCTTTCCTCCCAGGGTTTTCTCCCCCCACCTGACTACTCCTCAAGTCTCATTTTACTGAAGCTTAGTCCATATCATGCCCCTGAGTTCCCTAACCTAAGGCTCTGTTGTAGCTTTTCTTCTCTCCTCCCTCTATTTTATTTTCCTCACTCACATCAGCTCCTATGGACTCAAATATCCCTGAGCTCCAGTTCCACATCATCCTAAATTGAAGTCCTGATGGCATCAAAACAGTTCATCCAAAACAAAGTTTACCATCTTTCCTAAATTCTCTCTTTATTCCAATATTCCTATTACTGTTGGGTATTACTGTTAGGTTGTCACCATCTTCCCTGTCATGTGGTGTCACCTTCAACTGCTTACTCATACTCACCCTGAATATATACTCACTCTAACTTGTTGTCAGCTCTTGTTATGCTTATCTTCACATTTCTCATCTATGTCCCCTTTCTCTCTACTCATACAGCTACCATAATACTATTTACTGCAATAACCTTCTTGGTCCCCTTCTCTCAAGTCTACACCAAACCACTCAGTTGGCAAAGCCATCTTTCTGAAGTGCAGCTCTGAGCATGTCTTTTCCCCCAACTCCTCACCTACCCAATAAACTCCAAAGGCTCCCTATTACCTCCAGGATCAAATAGGAAGCCACTGACTTGCTACTTAACGTTCTTCACAACCTGGCTCATCTCTCTCTCTCGTCTTCCTGTTACCCTCTTTCATGGATTCTATGATACAACTATGTTGGACTATGGACTAGTATCTTCTATGTCTGGGAATGCTCTTCCTTCTCGTCTCTCTGTCAGGTTCTCTGACTTCCTTCTGTCACAACTGAAATTAAGGTAAACGAAGACACAAAGTTTTGAGAATGCTGGACTTATTTGTAAGGCTACCAATTACCAATAAAATGGTTCTTTCAGCTTCTCGGCCAGCCAAAAGAGCATGAGGTGAGGCTTTTAGCCTCCACATGGTTTTGGGAAGTACAAGAGAACAAAGAACAGGATGCATCACAGATGGAAAACAATACAATTGGTTACAAAAGCTGAAGCGTCATAGATGATAGAAAATGTGACCAGATAGAAGTCTGGAACACAGGGCTAACAACAACCCCCCCTTCAAACTTGTTGCTATGGAGAGCTCATTGTTGGTGGCCACCTGCATAGTTAGTGTCACAGTGATGGAAGACCAGACTTTCTTGAAGGAGAGCCAATGTTTCAGAGATAACAGTCCAGACTTCCTGGCACCTACCCCAACCCTTCAAGGATAACAAATTTCTTCTAATTGTACCACGAAGACAGAGATAACAGTTTTCTTTCAATTAAAGTGATTTATAGGGAAACAACTCAAGAGAGGACAACTAAACTTCTGGACTTAACTGAGAGACAAAGAAACACGATTTGGCAGTTACAGAACAGAATCAATTAGAGAATGGAATAAAATATAAAATACTAAATCAATATTTGATTTTCTCAGTTCAAGACTGCTCAAATCTCATCTTCTGCTAGAAGCGTTCCCATCTCCCCAGGCACCGGCACCTTCCTTTGTTGATGATTTTTCATCTATTCTGTATACATCTTGTACATACATGGTTAATTCACATTTTATCTCTCCATAAGAATGTCAGCTCCTTGAGGGCAGGCACAATGTTTTTGCCTTCCTTTGTATCCCCAGCACTTAGTTCAATACCTGGTAGACAGTAAACCCTTAATAAATGCTTATTGAGTAATTAAAATTATTCCAGTTTACAATTTTTAATATTTTCCCAGGACACAAAATGCCAAATGGTCCTAAGGTAAAATGACAATAGAATACTATATGGTCAGACCCTGGTGCAAAGCCAACTTAAAAAACAAGATGATTCCTTTATAATTAACAGAATTAAACGGGGGAGATGCTCCTTCATTGATTACATATTTTAAAATGTACAATTTAATGGTAAACCAAATAGGAACAAGTCCCTTCTTTCTCCCAGGCTTTTCTTCTGTGTTCAAGAAAAATAATTATGGTGTGGTAACTTTGTTTTTTAAGTACTTGGAAATATGACTTGTAGTTAACTGTGCCAAAAAGTTGACATCTGTTCTAGTAAGTGAAGGCAACGTGAGTGTGAATACAGTGGAAAGCAGTTGGAAGAACATGAAACCTGGGGTATATGGATCCGATGCTCCACTTTAAAACTTGACATGGCTAAGTTGCCAGGCCACTCCCAGCCTCACGGGGCTCATCTATAAAACTGAAACACCATTCTTTACCTCACAGGGTTGCCACGAAGATGACATGAGAAAACGCAGGTGAAATGCTTTGTAAACCTTAAAGCACTATGTAATGGTAAGTTATTCTCATTTAAAGTTATGCCTAGATAAGGAATATAGGGAATGAGTCCTTTGGCTTCAAGTCTTTAAAAAGAAAAAGTGGAAAAAAAGAGTTTCTAAAAATTTCTTCCAAGTATTAAAAAAAATACACATTCATCCAATATTATAAAATAGAAAACTTTAATTACATTTCAAACATAAAATGCCAACTTTTAAATGATATGTAATCAACTATTGAAAAACAGAAATAAATATACTACCTTTTCCTTGGGTGAATATAAATTGTGGCCTATAGGGACAATGCATACCTGAAAATTTAAGTCTAAAAGGCACTTTGGAAAAGAAGGTGCTAAGAAATAATCATTGGGAAACATGTGACAGCTTTTAAAATAAAAGATGTGTTTTATTTGTTTTATAAGAAAGCAACTAAAATTATATCTGATCCTTTATCTGGATTTTAGCACTGTCAATCTAAATACTTTTCTTCAAGAATGACTCTATTTTCATATTAAATTATAACCTGTTGACAATGGTAAACATTTATTTGTGACAATTCTCCAATGCAAAAATATTTTCAAGTCTGTTACCTTATATTAGTTACACCACGCAGAATTTAAGCAATAGGCAAAAAAAAAGCTTCTTGCTTTTGCTTTTAAAAATTATTGGAACAGAAATTAATTATAATTAGAATCCTGGTTACTTTGTATCTAATCAGTATGATACCAGCAACTCACAAATCCATCCAATATACATTGATATAAAAACAGTGTTGGTTTTACTCTCAGTGTGGGTAACTGCATTTAATTTTAATTTCAAATTACCCAGAGACTAAAAGAACCGTGAATGAACTATATAAATTAGACATGAGTACAGAATCCATTTAATGGACACTAATAATTGACTTTAAAAATTATTAGATATAAAAGTTCACAAGAGAATGTGTTTTCCTAGAATACTATATATGCAATAAAAAAAGAACATTTTTTTATTATAATATTATTTCTTGCTTTTTCTGGGATGCTAAATTTTTAAAAAGCTCTGCCTACAGAATTTAAGTACCATCAATTACTGTCCGAAAAAAGGCAAACAATTGATACTATCCTACAATTCTAAAAATTGTAACAATTAAATTGACTATTGCCAGAATCATGCACTTAGAGGATATCTCTAGTTGACTGGATGTACTGCAAGAGCTGTTCACAATAAACTAGAGATCGATGTTTGTATTTAACAGCCTCAATTTCTTCCACCAGTAAGTCAGGGAACAGAATACTTCCTTCCTTTAAAACCCCTATAAAAAAAGAAAAATGCTGTTAAAAAAAGGGCAAGAAATCATAAATGAACATTCAAAATATGCCATCTCCTGATTCTGAAATCATTGACTTCCTATGCAAACATAAGCTGTATGTGTTCACAATGAAAAGAAAAAAAATTTCCAGAATTTATTAATTGTTCATTTATTATATCTGTCTAACCTAAACAGTGACAGAAGATTTTTATTAAAAAGTCATGACAGGCACAGCTAGGTGGCACAGTGAATAAAGCACTGGCCCTGGAGTCAGGAGGACCTGAGTTAAAATCCGGCCTCAGACACTTAAAACAAAAACTAGCTGTGTGACCTTGGGCAAGTCACTTAACCCCAATTGCCCTCCAAAAAAAAAGTCACAACAACCAAACTTCAGGTTGATTCTAGATTTGAAATAAAATAAATAAAACAAGTTGTTGGTAGAGATCTTTTGGTAAGAAAGAAATCTGTCTCTCTGGTTGGGGAGGTGTAGGGTAGTGATGAGGGGAATGTGAGGAGAAGAAGAAACAGCACATTTTACTTATTGCTATTAATTTGCCAAAATAACTGGGTCACCTTCATTACTGCTAACTGCTCTGGCCCAAGATTTCCATCAGGAAGCATAAGACTAAGCATGTGCTGATGAAATCACTGCAGTTTTGTATTTTAACAAAGAAACTGTGACCTAGTGACTTTTAAATGTCAGAAGATATACAATGAATATATAATATTATAAAATATATATAACTAATGAAAGACTGTAATCCTTTTTTTATCCAAAAGTGGGTATGTTACTCAGCCACACACACACAAACATGATTTAAAAAATTACTATTTTTATAATATAATATAATAAATATTATAATATAATATAATAAAAAAATCAATGCTAATGTCTAACCCAATGTTGTGATTCTTTAACATATATTATGTAAAAGAAGAAACAAGCAATAAGACTAGAAGTAGGACAATAAAAAAAAAGTAGTAATTACAGGTGGCTAGGTGGAGCAGTGAAGAGAGCACTGGCTCTGGAGTCAGGAGGACCTGAGTTCAAATCCAGCCTCAGACACTTAACACTTACTAGCTATGTGACCTTGGGCAAGTCACTTAACCCCAATTACCCTTCCTTCCCTCCTCCAGAAAAGGAAAAAAAAAATTAGTAACCAAAAAACTTCTAGAATGTGAACATTATTTTATTATTTTTAATCTAGTTATTCAGTTGAAAAACTATCTAGACTGATAATTATATATTCAAAATAATTTTCTACATATCACATAGCCTGGGACCACACAAGTGCAGAAGACCTCCGTATGAATAAGGTTTTGTCGTTCTAATTCTACCTAACTGATTCTACTAGGAGTGGTAGGTGTCTCAGCTGCTTGCTAATTTCATTTCAACAATTTTTGCTGGTTAAGATTATAGTTACCTGTAAAAAATCTTACCTAATATTGCATCCTGAATTGTACTGTCTGGATCATCAAGGTGAACCAACAGCTCTTTGTAAAGATATTGTATATTGCCTTTAAAAAAGGATTTTCCATCATCATCATTTTTGATACACTTAAGCCAGCTAACTAAGGAACTTGTAGCTGCTATTCGTACTTTATTTGAAGCATCATCCAGGCGTTTCAAGAGTTCTAAAAGAAAAAAGAAAAAATTTAAAGCAATTATTATTTGAAATTACTAGAAGTAATGACTTGAATTAATCCTTTATTTATTTAATATATATTATTTTAAAGAAACTGTTAGGATTCATGGAAGACATAAAAAATATGACCTAGTCTTTGTCATCAAGAAGTTCATAACCTAACTGAGGAGAGAAGACATAGATATATCATGAAGAAATAACATATGGCAGTGAGTAGTAAATGGCAAAACAAGCAGTATAGGTGTGTAATATGTATACATATATATACATAAACACATGTATGTATGCATATATTATACACATGTAGACATACACAATACATATTGATATATATACATACACAATAGGGGCTGTAGCAGTTTGGCTGGAGCCATGAGTGTGAAATCAAATATAACTAGGAAGATCCCAGACAGGAGAGAGAGAATTTGATATGGTCCATTGAAAGAGGAGTAAGAGTTAGGTAGATGTAAGAGATGTGAAAGCACCAAACATCCTCATAGATAGTTTGGCTAAGGAGAAGACTCATATAGGGAATCCCAAGAAGCAGTAAAGACAAATGGGCAGAATCCTTGACAAGTTGTCAGGGAACCTGAATTTCACTGATAGATCTGTCACTACCGTGTTTCCCCGATAATAAGACCTATACCGAAAATAAGCCCCCCCTTACTGTGTAAGATTCATCTAAAAGAAGCCCTCCCCCGAAAATAAGCCCTATTGAGATTGCTACTGTAGTGAAGGTGATCCCCTGCACTACACGCTACATTACGGTACCCTCTGTATGTATGCACTGCCCCCCCCCTGGTGAAACGCACGCCGCGCTCCGAGCTGCAGCAGTGAGCGCGTCATCCTGTTCTTCCCCAGTGATTTGCTTGCTGGTGCCATTGAGAGCAGTGCCAGGACAACATAAGCCCTCCCCTGAAAATAAGCCCTCTGGTGTTTTTCTTTCAAAAAAAAAATAATAAGACAGTGTTTTATTATCGGGGAAACATGGTAATAACCTCAGTTACCTTTAGCAAGTCTTTCCAGTGGAGATCTTTATAGAGTAAATGGGAGTACCTGACAGAAATAACTACAAAAAAAGTTTTTTTTTTAAAGCAATTGGGGTTAAGTAAATTGCCCAAGGTTACACAGCCAGGTTTTTTGTGTGGGTGTTAAGTATCTGAGGCTGGAACCTATCCGGGTCCTCCCGACTCTGGGGCCAGCACTCTTACTCACTGCACCACCTAGCCTAACCTAACCTAACCTAACCCTAATTTCACCACCTAGCCGCCCCCCCAAAAAATTTTAAAAATTAAAAGTGGTAGGAACCACTTGAAGAAAAATTTTTAAAAATGAAGATACGTTATAATTTCGGAGATGACTGAAGACAGTGGGAAAAGAGGATTACATTTTTTTCAACTTTTAGGGAAATATAACTCTGAGCCCTAGTTTCCTTACCTGTAAAATGAAAAGACAACTAAATGAGCTCTAAGGTCTATTTCACTTAAAAATGTCTAAGGGGTCTCATACTCCACTGATTTACCAAGCCTAGAATATTCCCTGTGGCATTTAAAAACATTCTTTTATTGATTCTTTTCATTTTCACATTACAGCCATCTCCAAATAGCATCTTCTACTTTACCTAGTACTAAAAAAGGAAAACATTTACGTTAAAAAAAAAAAAAAGCAAGAATGTCAAAGTCTGATAAGAAGAATATGCTACATTTTGCCCTGTAGTATCTGCTGGGAAAAGGGGGCTATATTTCTGGATATGACCTCTGTGAATGAGATCACCCAATACAAAACTGGCTTCCTCTTAAGGTTTTGCTTTTTTTCAAATGTACATAAATGTAATTCACTTCTAGATTTCAAATTATACTTTAAAAAATAATCATAATTATTTGGTAATAGAAAAAGGGAACAGAAAAGGAGATCACTGGAACTGAAAAATTAGAAACAATGTAATTTAATAATCCAATATTTGATGTACTCAAGAACATAAATTACTTAAGGGAGATCTGTCCATCTGACAAGAATTGCTGGGAAAACTAGAAAGCAATTTGGCAAAATTAGGGTTATAGTAGAGGTCACAAAAAAAAAAACAAACTGAACACTGATACATGACTTGAATATTTTGTTTTGTAAACAGTATTTCAAAATATAAAATATAAAAGTATAGTTTTCAACATTCATTTTTATAAGATTTTGAGCTCCAAATTTTTCTCCCTCCTTCCCTTCCCTCCCCCCTTCTCAAAATGGCAAGCAATATGATATAGGCCATAAACATGTACATTCGTGGAAACAATTCCACATTAGTCACATGACCTGAATATTAATGGCTGAAAGTTGGAGAAGTGCCAGATCAGACTCTTTTCACAACTATGACTAGGTGTAGAATTCTTAAACAAAGAATTTGGAGATGATTCCAAAGAATAAAATGGGTTAGGATTATCTGTGACTGTGAGATTATACATCTGATTGTGGTTTTGAAAATTTTTTTCTTCTGTGTAAAGTCAAATGAATCAAACCTATAACCTTGAAATCATTCTCTAATAACTGACCTAACTGGCCAAGATTAATGGGATGTAGTTTAAGAAAAAAATTCTAAGGCTTATTTGCCCTCTGGTGGCCAGGCATATGAAATCTGCTGTATGTACCTTAGAGGAAAGGTATTTACATAACATAACGTATGCTCTCTTGAAAGCTGAAAGCAAAGTGAACTGTTTACCCACAGCCTAAAATCACCTTTGGAATTATAATGCAGTTTTACCCAAAATTGCCTCCCAAAACTGTTCTTCAAATGTCAGTGATTCTTAACACTTGTAATTTGAAACATTTCCTGTCCTAAACCAACCTCAGAGTCGAATAGCTGATCTATAAAAATATCCATTATTAGAGCTATTATTCACCCACAAGTGATCCATTTGTCATGAAAATTATTACTCACTGGTTACAAGATCAATGACATGACAAAGGCACTAAGATGTGCATTTCCCCTCTGCCTAAACTCTCTATTTGTGGTTTAGACCTGTCAGCATAGCCACAATTTTAGCCAGCTGGGGAAACCTTGAAGAGCAGAAATTGAAGCCCATTTACTCTCTCAACTTGTGCTTGCTTCTCTTTCCCATGCTTTCCTCAATATCTTCCACAGGGAGTCCACCCAAGTTAGTGAAGCCTCTTCTCTAAGTTTCTTAAGATTATACAGCTACCAGTAGAGCATTGAGGCAGCTATACGTTATCCCTCAATCTATACTTGTATATGTGATACATGACTGGCCCATCTCCTCTTCTAATCATTTGGCTCCTGGGTCTTATCTTTTACACCACATCTGCTGCAGTCTTACTTTCACCCAATGAGCCCCTCTCCATTTGCTCTCTGGGTCACTTATAATTTTTATTCTTTACATATTATAGCTAGAAGAAGAAGAATAGTCAACATTTACATAGCACTCTAAGATTCTGCAAAACATTTTATATAATCCTCACAACATAGAAAATTCCTCACAACAACTATGAGGTGTGTACTATTAATTATCACATATGAATTATAAAAATATATATAGTTTTGCTTCAGGGAGTAGCTTGAGATCAGTGAAAATGCTGCACAATTTCCCAAATGTAATTAAATGTGCTTTTTTTTTCTTACTCTTATGACTGAATCACAAGCAGAAGGCAAGGTCAGATAATTCTGAAGAAGGTGGAATGCGTTGGTCTTAGCCATCACCAAGCAGGGCCAGCCAACAACATTCAACAGTAGATGGGGAACAGAGTTGGACTGAAGTACAAAAGTCCAATCCAAAAAGTGAAGCTGGAGAAATGAGTGAAGAAGAGAAAACACCAAACACAATAAGTATTTTGGACTGAGTGAAGTTGAGAGATATATGCAGAAAAAAAGAGTAACTGCAGAAGTTAAAAAAAAAAGACTCAGTGAAAAAATGTCCTGGTCTTCAGAATTCCAAGAGCACCTGGAAGAAATTAAATGAAATACAAAATGCAATGTTAACAGAAATGACAGCTAGGGAAAAAAGAATGACAAGGAGAAGACAATGGTAAGCCTTACCCAAGAATTGAACTCCCTGAACTTTTTAGGGGCCAAACAGAAGACAATGACTCTGAGACATGAAATATTAAAACAAAATCAAAAGACTGAAAAAATAAAGTATATGTGTATGTGTGTACAAACAACTTGACCTAGAAAATCAAATTGTATCAAAAATGGAAGATAAAATAAAGGAAACCATTAGAAAACATTCTGCCCAAATATTTACCAACAAAACTTATTAACTATACGAAATGGATGATACTTACAAAAATATAAAATATCCAGACAATAGAAGAAATAGATTATTTAAATATAGTTCATTATAAAAATGAAATTGGACAAACAACAAATGAATTCCCAAAGAAAAAGATCCCAGGATCATAGAGATTTATAGGTGAATATTGTAAAACATTCTGAGAATAATCCATTTAAAGATTATATAAACTTTTGCAAAAATAGAAACTCCTTCTGGGATACAAATGACATTTAAACCAGGGAGAAACACAGCAGAGAAACAAAACTATAGGACAACATACCCAATGAACACTGATAAAAATGCTGAATAAAATTTTATCAAAGAGATTACAACAACATATTTTTTAAAACTATACATTAATACTAGGTTGGATGCTTGCCAGAAATGCAGGGTTGGTTCAATATAAGGAAAACAATAATTGTAACATGCTATCAATAACAAACATAATAAAAACCATGATTATATCAATAGACTAGCTAGAGAACTCAAAAAAGTCAACTAAAAATTTAACTGAAACCATGTTTAGCAATGTTGTAGTATATAAAATAAATCCACACAAATGACAAGCATTCTAGTTATATCAATGTTATATGTTAATATTATACCAACATTAAATGAGAATATATAAAATTGTCATTATATTATAGTATATAAAATCATACATATCATGATACCAACATTATATATCAGTATTTCTGTAAAATTACCAACAAAACTCAGTAGGAAGAGATAGAAAAAGAAATTCCATTCAAAATAATTAAAGAATGCAAAAAATATCTGGGAGCCTATCTACCAAGATATACTCAAGAACTACCTTACTAAAGCCATAAAACAATCTTCACAGAAATAAAAGCAGACCTGAAAAATTGGAGAAATGTTAATGCTCATGGTTAGATTGTGGTAATATAAGAAATTATCATTTCTATACCATTGAATTTATTTTACTTATTTATTTCCAGCAAAAGATTATTTTATATAACTAAAAAAAATAATGAAATTCATCTAGAGGAACAAAATATTAAGGGAAATAATGAAAAAAAAAGTGGGAAGGGGGCCTAGCAAACTATAGCAAACACTACTACAAAGCAGTAATCATCAAAACTATTTAGTATAGGTTAAAAAAATAGAGAAGTAAATTGCCAGACACTACGTTAAGTGCTTTACAATTATTATCTCATTTGATCCTCACAACAACCCTGAGAGGTAAGTGCTATTATTTACAGAGGAAATTAAGATGAACAAAGGTTAAATGACTTGCCCAGGGTTACAACAGCTAGTAAGTGTCTGAGGCCGGATGGGCCCCAGAGTGTCACCTGGTTGCCTACGCATTAAGTGTAGGCCAATACAGCACACTGTATATATCAAGATAAGCTTCAAATGGATACCTGACTTAAACATAAAAGGTGATACCATAAACAAATTAGAAGGGCAAGGAACAAATTATCTTTCAGACTGATGGATAGAAGTTAATAATCAAACAAGCATTAGAAAGGATCACAGAAAATAAGATGGATAATTTCAGTTAAAAGTCTCATGTCCAAGTTATATAAAATACTGATTAAATTCCTAGTAAGAACCATTCCTCAATAGATAAATGATTGAAGGACAAATAGTTATCAAAAGAAAAAAAAGCCATAAACAGCTATGTGAAAGTGACCTAAATCACTACTAATTAAGAGAAATGATCAATCAGATTGACAAAAATGACAAAAAAGGAGAACTGCTGGAGGGGTTTTAGGAGAAGAGGCGCCTTGATGGTAGAGTTGGGAATTAGTCTCCAGGGGTGGGGAACCTGAGCTCTTGAGACCACATGTAGCCCTCTAGATCCTCATGTGCAGCCCTGTGACTGAATCCAAACTTCGCAGAACAAATCCTCTTAATAAAAGGATTTGTTCTGTAAAACCTGAACTTAGTCAAAAGGCCGCACCAAAGGACCTAGAAGGCCACATGTGGCCTTGAAGCTACAGGTTCTCCATCCTTGGCTAGCCATTCTGGAAAGGAATTTGGAACTCTGCTCCAAAAGTTACTAAAGCACATGCCTTCTGACTCAGCGACACCACTCCTGGGCTTATTCCCCAAAGAGGTTAAAAAAATAAGATATGTACAAAGATATTTATAACAGCTCCTTTTGATAAAGCAAAGAACTGGAAACTGAGGAGAGGGTGCCCAACTACTGGAAAATGTTAAACAAATTATGGTATATAAACGTAAAGAAATTTTTACTGCAGTGTAAGAAATAATGAAAAGACAATTTGAGAGAAACCAAGGAAGGCTCATATGAACTGATGTAGAATGAAGTAAGCAGAACTAGAAGAATAATTTATACAACATATAAAGAAAATAACTTTCAAGTTTGGAAAACCTTGACCAGTGCAGGGACCAGTCATGATTCTAGAGGACTGATGACATACCTACCTCCGGACAGAGGTGATGGACTGAAAATGCAGAATAAGGCACACCTTTTTAAATACAACAAAGTAGGAATTTGTTTTGCTAGACTACATCTATTTTAAGAACTTTTAAAATTTTTGTCCTAAGAAGGGTGGAGCGCAAGAGAGGGAGATAAAGAGAAGTCAGGTAAAACAAAAAACCAAAACAAACAAAAAGCCAAAAAATAATAATAATAAAAGACATGGATATTGAAGCATCATAAAACAGAAACACACACACATACACATACATACACACTAAAAAACAAAAACAGAAAGAAGGCCAGAAAGAATTATAGATAAGCAAGATAGTTTTAAAAACTACAGGTTAGGGGTGGCTAGGTGGTACAGTGAATAGAGCACCAGCCTTGGAGTCAGAAGGACCTGAGTTCAAATTCAGCCTCAGACATTTAACACTTACTAGTTAGGTGACCTTGGGCAAGTCACTTAACCCCAATTGCCCTGCCTTCCCCCCTCCAAAAAGCAAAAATAAATAAAAAAAATAAAAATTACAGGTTGAATCTATTACATATTTAGAAAGAGAAGCAAGCTGTCCCCATTTATTTAGTGTTTGTTAAGTTCACAAAATAAATTTTAAAAAACAACAGAATTTAGAAGACATGGTAGTTTTAACAGGCTTTTCAACTACCTAGCTATGTGACTGTGGGCAAATGTAAGGAATTTAACTTGTCTGACTTTTGAAGCCCTTTCTCATTCTATCTTTTTGGCCTCTTTTATATATTACTTCCCTTCTTGAACTCTGATACAGTTAACTTGGCTTTCTGTTCTTTTGACTGCATCTACCTCCCTGCCTTTGCAGGAAAGGACAATCATTCCTGAAATGTCCTCTTTTACTTCCACCTCAGAGAATTCCTAACTTCCTTGAAGACACTATTCAAGTATCACTTTGTACACCTGGAGTTTCCAAGCTGGGTCAACTGAAAGGAGTCTATGGATAGATTGCAGGAGGTTCCATTGATTTTTTAAAAAATTTAATTGGTTTCCTTTGTAATCCTATGTATTTTATTTTATGCTTTTAAAGACATTGTTCTGAGGAGTCCATAGTTTCCTCAGATTACCAAAGGGGACACAAAAAATGTGAAATATTTCTGTTCTACTTAAAGCCTTCCTAGAGTCTTCAAATGATGATGATAATTATAATAATAATAAAAATTGGGGCTGGTCCTTCTGCTGCTATTACTATGTACTCTATCATTCTGTCTCACTCTCTCACACACACTCACTCCCCTAATAGGATGTAAGATCCTTAAAAGCAGAGAGGATTTCATTTTTGATCTTTGTCTCCCTCATGCCCAATATAGTACCTGGCACATAGTAGGTGCTTAATAATGTCTTCTGATTATTGATTCTCTGGGCCTCAATAAATGAAGTTGGACTAGATGGTCTGTGAGGTTCATTTCACCTCTAAAATTTTAACTTTAGGGATACTTCAAATGTTAAATTGTGTTAAGATTAAGGAAAACATATGAACTGATAAAGTGAAATAAGAAGATCTACAGATATAATGACCATAATATAAATAAAAACACCACTTTGAGTTATCAGAACTCAAATTAAATGCAGTGACTAAATGTGGTTCCAGAGGACTGACGATGAAACATACTTCCCTCCTCTTGATAGATGGTGTGCAATCACACAGAATAATACATCAATTATAGATATGGTCACTATGATGGTTTTTGCTTAACTAATTTATTTTATTTATTACGAGAGGATTCTACGTGTGTGTGTGGGTGGGAGAAGCTGTTGGGAACTAACAGCCATGTTAGAAACAAAAAGCATCAATACAACAAAAAACTGATAACGGTTTCATTACAATTCAATAAAAATACGATCTGCCACAAAATGAGTGTATTTTGGTGGTGAAATAAGTCCTACCAGGATAGATCTTGATGAGTTTATCTGGATCTACTGTGTCAGCACAGGCCTTTAAAAATATGTTAATGATACGGCATGACATTAATCGAGTCATTTTAGAATCTTCTTCCAGTGTGTTAATAATCTGAGGCATCAATAAGTCTTGTACTTCTATTATCTGCAATTAATAAGAAAACACAAGAAATATAAAGATTGGCTTCCAATTCAAAATTGAAACTAGCCCTGTTGATAAGAATTTTATATCAAACACCTGGCATACAGTACGTGTGTTTATGAATATAAAATGAGACATATGGTTTTTATGTAAAATTTTAATGAATACTTGGTCATTTCTGACATTCTGTCCCATGAAGCAAATGTTTACTTAATTTAAAAAGTTATTTTTGTTGTATCTAGATAGTTATTGCCCACAGTGCATTACACTCTCTATAATTAATTATGTATCATGAAAAAGATTCATGACAGGATTACTCAAGAATGTATTTTTTCTTCCAATTGGCATTTTAGTAATACTTTCACTTAATAATAATACTAACCACTTCTTTAGTGTACCACAAGATGGTGCTCGTGCACTGGATGGATATTTTGAAATAATTTTTTTTTTTTTGCCCCTTAACGTGTTCTGCTTTT
>NW_027185764.1:18017219-18029354 GCF_028583685.1 Petaurus breviceps papuanus
CAGAAGAAACTATGAATTCAAAACAACAGCAGAAACTATTTTTAATAATTATTTGATTTATTTTCTTAGCTAAGGACTGACAAGAGACATTTTCCCAGCAAAGCACATCTTAATACCAAGAACACCATGATTAAATTTTTATTACAAAAGCAACCTTTGTCAAAGAGAAAAAACCTTAGAAAAACAGAGTAATTCTTCATAAATACCTGTGCTTACCAAAATGATGAGGATATATGTTTATGAGGTAAAACGTACTAACTCTGTGAACTTCACTGACTAGGCCTTTGCTATTTCTATGTTTTGCTATATCTCTAAAAGTCTTCTTGCTCTCAACACAGCTACAGGCTGACAATATTTTCCCCTCATTTTTTCCACATCAAAACATTTTTACAATAAGGAAGATCTCTGAACTTAACTAGAGATAATTTAGTTGATTAAAATGTAATGGCTGAGTTTTATGAACATAATATTTTGTTATAAATACTGATGTTTTTGTAATCAGACAATTTTTATTAACTCTATCTATTCAAAGTTTCTTCTCAGAAAGTATTCCTTTACATTTAACATGACTTGGAAGTGTTTTTTGGCACTAAACATGTTTTCTTAACATATGCTTTACAAATGAATTTGAGAATTGTACCTGTTTTGATGAAAGTATCTCACTGCAAATAAGAGCCCAAAGGCATGATATGGCTGTAGTGCGAATGGCAGCCGCCGTTCTTCCAGCATGCCACTGAAGATTAGGAACCAATATGTCTTTTATCACTGTCTCAAGGTGGTGGTGGAATTGCCTAAAACCAATTAAAAAGTAAATAAAGGAGGTAAACAGTTGCTTCATAAAGGAAAAAAAAAACCCGTTAATTCCAAAAAACTTATTATAGTCAGCAAAAGAAAAACAGAATAAATCAATGGAATTCTTCAATATTACATTGACCAGATGTAAAGAAAGGAAACTGATCCTATTCCTTTGGTGGCTGCCTACTCTTAGGAAAGATAGGAAGGTTTGCCTTTTCATTCATATGCCTAGGAATACTCTTAAGCCCACTTAAAAAAGGAGGTGGCCAGTGCAAAGAAGGAGCCATCAAGCACAGCCTTCTTATTTTGGGGTTGTAGAAGGACCCAAAAGCCATATGGCTTGTGGCAGTTAGGGAAAGTGGCTGCATGGCAGCTTTTCAGGTAGTGGTGGAGAATGTAAGCAGGCTTATAGGAAGATTTCCCCAACTCTCACTCCCAATAAACTGAGGAATTTATTAATGATTATGTCACAATTATAAAAATTTATTCTTGCCAATATTGTTCTCATTTTAAGCAAAAGAAAACTCAGAAAGAGACAATATAAATCCTTCTATGGATTATTTAACTCTCAAAAAAGGGGGAAATATTCACAGGTTCTATCTTAAACATTAGTATTTGTTTAATAGTACTTAATAATTAGTATTTGTTTAATAAAAGGGGGGGAGGGACAACATAATCACTCAGACTACCATTAAGCAAAATGGGTTCTGAGGGACCCAAAGAACAAATATGAGTGCAGATAATAGGATGGTCAATTTGGCTGAAACAAGAAATACTTGATGACATAGGCTTTCTAAAAAAGCTTTTCACTTATCGACTGGTTGATTAAATCAACGTATTACATACACAATCCAAGCCCCCAAGTTCAAAACCACATATGCCAACTTCCAAATGTTCTTTCATGAAAGAATATATCCTCTACCATCAACAAATTTTCTATACAAAATACCTTCAAAGCCTATAGTAATTTGTCTTATGGGTTAATTCAATTACACAGATTCTTCACCTCCCTCCCCAGTAGTGAACTATCACTAGATATTCTCTTAAGATTTAAAATGTAGAAGAAAAACTTTCAGAAATGATTGATTTACATACATGTAAAGTTCTAGAAATGTTTTATAAAGAATTCTCTATTAAGATATTAATTTATATTTCTTACTTCTTTTGCCAAATTTAAAAACATTTAAATATAAATATTAAATTGCTTTCTTTTCTTGGTTTTAATATTGCTTCCCCAGCAGATGGCATTTTAGAGTCAATAATGAAAACACACAAAACTTTTGAAAAGGATTTCTGGTTTAATATGATTTACAGATTTTCAATTAATTTTTTCAATACATTTAAATTTTTAAGCCAAGTTATCATTTTCTATAGAAGAATTTAAAGGAAGATTTTTTCTAGTATTGCTTAAAATTTTTTTTTTATCAAAAGCAACTGGGGTTAAGTAACTTGCTCAAGGTTACAGGGCCAGTTATTTTTTGTGTGGGTGCCAAGTATCTGAGGCTGGAACCAATCCTGGGTCTCCTGACGTCAGGGCTGGTGCTCTTACTGCGCCACCTGGCCGCCCCAGTATTGCTTAAAATTGACTTCTGCTAGATGGTCTACATAAAATGATTCTGAAGAAATATATCAAAGTTTGAGGGCAACATATGAAAATTTCTTGCTGTGCCTCAATGGCATACTGTCTTAGAAATATTTTTTTAAAATATCTTATATTTAATATCATTAAGGCAAACTAGTAAGCCAACTAACATGATAAAACCATTAGAAAAAGGAAGATAATGGGCTACAATGAAGCTGCTTTAACAAGGTAAATCCAAACCTGTCAACCTCAACTGCTAAAAAGTAGAAAGGAAAAAAAAGCAAATTACTTCCAAATAATGAAGCCTATTGTGTATAGAAAAATGTACATCTGTTCACAAGAAAAATTAGTGATTCTAGAGTATCTTTTGGCCTGCCCTACAATGAAAAAGTATGGCAGGTAAAATTTTTTACCAATCTTTCCTCAAATCAGTCATTATATTTGTGTCAGGCTTGTGTCGAAAGAAAAAAGTTCACCAAAATGGCATATCATTCCTTTAATCATTCAAACCACATGTTGACAATCTTTTTTTATAAGCATTTTTTTAATGTTGAGGTTGATACTGAATTCTCAATTTTTAACCAAAGATTAAGGAGTTAAGTTACTAATGGTGATTCCCTAATGATTTGTCTTTGTTCCTGGCCCCTTTCCTACAGTTTCTCCTGTTCTGTGTATGGGTTTTAGATGAAAGATGTGGCACAAGTAGAAAGGCAGTAAATGAAACATAAAAAATAAACATATATTTATAATACAAAACAGCCCACAGCATTTCTGGAATCTCAATTCAACCAGACCAATTCTACAAAAATGATACAATGAATTTCAATCCCACAAATATTTATTTATTTATTTTTGTTCAGTTTTTTTAGAGGGGCAGAGGCAGGACAATTGGGGTTAAGTGATTTGCCCAAGGCCACACGGCTAGTAAGCGTTAAGTGTTGGAGGCCGAATTTGAACTCAGGTCCTCCTGACTCCAGGGTCGGTGCTCTATTCACTGTGCCACCTAGCCGCCCCTCCACAAATATTTATTAAGCACCTATTACTATGCTACTTACTGTAACAGGAGCTACAAGATTTACAAAGTTTATATTAAGACACAGGTCCAGTCCTCGTAAAACAGATCTCAATAAAGATACTTCTAGTCTCATCCATTAAACCAACCAATTGATAGAAGTGCTAGCAATTCAATTTAACCTACCAATTTATTAAGTGCCTATTAGGTGCAAAGCATGGAGGATGCAAATATTAAAAGTCCTACTATGAACAAATGTACATTCTCCTAGGGCAGGGGTTGGCAGGCTAGGGTTAAGAATGGTTTTATATTTTAAAACATAATAAAACCAACAGAATAACCATTCTTAGTTGCTGGCAGTACAAAAACATTTGGGCTGAATTTGACCCACAGGTTCATAGTTTGCTAATCCAGGGATATAAGATTATAGATTTAGAGCTGGCAGGGCCCTTAGAGGCCCTCTAGTCTAGAGGCTCCCAAACTTATTTGGCCCATAGCTCTCTTAAAAAAAATTACTCATTGTCCCCCTGGAAATCTTTAACTGTTTAACATTTTTTTAAAAGTTTGCATCATTTCAAAAAAATATAAATTTTTTTATAAAAGAGATATCACATGTTAAATAATTTATTATAAATTTGTGGGTTTTTTCCACATTGAAATTTTGATGACACAATATTGCATCATGTAACTACATAGTAGTATAGTACTATAAACAAGTCATTACACACACATTTTCCTGCTGATGCATGCTGGACTTCTGGACAATGTGCAACATGCTTGCCTGCCAATACTTGCTTTTTAAGACCTGTTGGCAGACTTGACCACTGATTGGTTATAACTTGCATTTTGTGTATTTATTTGGAAAATAATGTAACCATTATGACTTTAACTCTGTTACATAACAGATGAAACATGTATGGATGGTTTTTCAAACTCTCATCTAGTTTTACATACCACAGGGAGTGGTATCACCCACTTTGGGAACCTTTGCTTCTACTCCAACCTCCTCATTTACAGATGAAAAATCTAGAGTCCAAAGGGAGTGAGGGTCAGAATCTGAATGCACATCTTGTAACTCCAAATCCAGAGTTCTGACCATTGTACTAGGCTGCCTCACCAGAAATTAAGTACAATATGATTTAAGGAGGGAGGGGCTGTTAACAACTAGGGAGATGAGGGAAGACTTCATGAAGGATATAGCACTAGAGCTGAGTCTTGATGAAAGCTTCTAACAAGCAAAAGCAGACCCTGCTCTAGGTAGGAAAGCAGGAGATAGAATGCTGACTTCAAGGTACTTCAAGCAGTCTGGCTGCTATGTAGAGTGTATAGAGGGAAATAATGTATAGTAAGGCTGGAAGGGATACTGAAGTCAGCAAATAATATAGAAAAAAAACAATCCCCCAAAATTATTTTATAAAGGAAAAGCAAAACTAACATTTACCATGGGGTTATGCTTGTCTGCTTATTTACAAAATTAAATATTAGACTTTTATAAAGGCTGTGAATATAAAGAATTTATTTACTTGTAAGTAGAGAGTCCTCTTGGATAGTGCCTCCATGGACAAACTGGGTCAAATCTCTAATAAGTAAACCCTTTCAAGATGGATATAAATTATCAGATACTTTCAGAGTTTCATAAGGAAGTGTGTTCCTTTTAAAATGCCAGATGATTTTTATAATCATATGTATGTACCACTTTAAAATGGCCAGTATTCGGCAAGCTGAGCAGCTCAGCCATTTTATTTTTTTATATTGTCTACATGTGAAAGACTACTATCGGGGAGCAAATAATCAAGTTGTGCTATTGTTGTAAGACCAAAGAACTGGAGAATATGATAAAAAACAAACAAACAAAAAGAGGGCTTCCTTCAGGCTCTGGAAGCTATTCTAGGAAATAAGATATTATCAGTTGGCTAAACCTCAACAAAACCAATTAAACTTACTTTTTACATACTGATAAAAATTTTAACACTTAGAACTGATGAACAAGTTGTCAGTCACTTCTTTTGAGTCTCTCTGAATTTTTTGTGTGTTTTACCATCCCCTTTTATATAACCTAGTTAAATGAGTGCTCTGTTCTTGGTTCTACCTTCTTTGATTTGAATTATATCTTTAAGGTCTTTCCAAATTTCTTTATATTTTTCACACTTAAATCCGATTGTAGTATTCTACAACATTAATAAGGCACAACATATCTGTCCATTTTACAACTGTTGAATATTTAGGTTGTTTCTAGTGTTTCTGAAATTATAAATACCGTAAGTATTTTTTTAACAGAGTTCTTTCTTTTTGATAATCTAAGGCCGAAGTCTGACCATAACATTCCCCTGCTCCCTAATTTATTCCTCCTAGATATATTTTGAGAAGAAAATTTTTTTTGGAGGCAATCGGGGTTAAGTGACCTGCCCAGGGTCACACAGCTAGTAAGTGTCTGAGGTTGGATTTGAACTCAGGTCCTCCTGATTTCAGGACTGATGCTCTATCCAGTGCACCGTCACCTAGCTGCCCCTCGAGAAGAACATCAATGAAGATATTCCTTGCATCATTTCCTGTGACCTTTTCCCTTCATGTTTGTTTTTGTGTTTTGAAAGAGCAAAGTGTCTCCTCTGAAATAACAGAAAAAATAATTGACTAGGAGTGCTAAGATCAGGGATTAAATCCCAGCTCTGCTACTACCTGTGTGTGACCTTGAGGCAAGTCATTTCCCTTTTCTGGACTCTATTTTTCTCATCTGTAAAATTACAGGTGTGAACTAGGTAATCTCTAAGTTCTCTTACGTCCTCTAGCATCCTATGGCACCAGAATAGTATGTTATCTCTAAAGCAAAGGATTACATGACTAAAATCTAAACATAAAAGTTTTAGATTCCAAACTCTTTAGCACCTCCTTAACTATCTCTTGGACAAAGCACAAACTCCAATTTGACATCTACATCCCTTTATAATTTGATATCTACAATTACAGATATTACATTACAATTTCAGATATTTCAAATGATTCCTTTTCATGTACTAAATTATTCAGTTAGACTGGCCTACTATGCTCCTTGAATCTGGCATTCTATTTTCCATCTCTGCATCTCCACACAAGATATCTGTCCCCTGGACCTAGAATGTACTTCCTCCTTAATTCTGCCTCATACAATAACTCATTTCCTTCAAGGGAATATCTTCATATTCCCTAGTAGAATGTGGGACTAAGACGATTTTCATCTGTTCTTGTGTCCTTCACAACACTATCTAGCACATAATAGGCACTTAATAAAAGTTTACTTGCTTTCTGAATAATACTCTCAGGGGCTATTCTCAATAACTGGGTCAAAGGGTATTACCTTCAAAATTTAGTAGCTTACTGTCAGATTGCTGTCTGAAAATCTTTTTACTAATTTATAATTAATTCCTAAGCATCTATTTTGTGTTTACATTGTTGCTATCCTAAAAGATAAAATTCACTTTAAATTTTATGCTTTTCTTTCCTGCATACAAATGCAACCAACAATTTCTCTAAAACAACTTAAATTTAAACTATTCAAAATCCTGTGGAAAGCTACCTCATTTCTAAAACTGATTCCTTTGCAGAAGTTAAGTCTGTTTTCAGTATGGCACAATTCAAAAGACTAATGTTTCTTTGTTGAAGTTCAAAAAAGCACAATAACTTTGTGCTATATTTGAATATATTAATGCTATGATTACAATTATTAGGTTCCAAAGGGCATCAATTCAACTTTTCCATTATAGAATGTATTATCTATATGAATATCTATTCACTAATAGGCTGCCTGCCAAACTTAAATGTTTATATCCTTCTATGGCAACAATAACAAAACTTCTCTCACAGGGCTGTTAGGATTAAATGAGATACTCTTATCTTAAAGAACTTTGCAGGCCTTAATATGTAAGTGTTGGCAATTATGGATCTTACTTAGGAAGTTCTGCAACCAAATTGTATTTGGTTATAACTTCATATTTAGATTGCTCCTACTAATCTAGCTCAATGCCCTAGGCCCGTTTCTTTCTCATTTCCCTTTTTGCTATTATAATACTTACCTTATTTTTCTTCATATGTTTTATTATTTTCTATCAATGGAAACATTTCAAGAAAGTTCTTCAAATCAATGGGATATTTAAGGTAACTACATAAAGACACCTTTAGGGTCATATTAAAAGACGCCCATACCTGAATAATGGTAGTCTGTAAGTGTACCACAAGGTCATTACAAAATTAGAACATTTAATAGATACAGCATTAAAATGAATACATTCCAAAAATTTTTCCCTTAAGGGAATTTTAATGACCATACTGAAATAAATCTGATTTAATATTTCTCTGACTCATTATTTAAAATAATAATTTATTCATCTCTAACAATTTCATTGTTCACTTTCATCCAATAGTAAGTCATTTAGAAGATCATACAGTATTTTTGAAATTATCATCTCAGTTTTTATAAATCACAAGGGCACATAATGTGGATGAGAATTAAGTGCCATTTCCAAGCCATGCTGCCTGCTCTCTGGTCAACCATCTCATTCTTCTTGTCCCCCCTCCCAAAAGAATCTTGGCCTCTCTCATGCAATGCTAGGCTTTGCTACTTCTGATTTACCTTGTTTGGGATTGGACCTCAACAACACTTCCTTAAAAATGCTGCACCCCACCCCTTCGGCATGCCCCTCCTCCCCCACCCCCTGGTCGCCTTTATGTGCTGTCTTCCCCTTTTAGAATGTGAGGTCCTTGAAGGAAGGAACGTATATCTATATTGTGTTCTTATATTTATGTCTCTAGCGTTTGGCCTTACCTATATGAGAGGAGCACAGTAAGCACTTCATAACTGCTCTACAATCATTTTTCAATCATTTATATGGTGACTGGCATAAGGTAGTAATATACATACTTTTGAGAATCCACAGTACTGTTTGCTTCTAAAAACACTTGTGATAAGATTGTGAAGAGCGTCAGGCGCATCTGGGGATCTTTGGTTGGTTGAAGACAAGTCTTAATGATGGGAATAAAGTAATTAAGAGCTTTACCTAATACAGGACCTGGGAAACAAATTGAAAAATTGTTTTAGTAGCTTGGAAGTTTATTTATATACTCTATATCACCCAGAAGATTTAAGTCCAGAAGATGTCATTACAAATTATACTTATTTTTATTTATGACAGAACTTATAAAATCTGGAAGAGGAATGAATGTTTTTCATGACTTAAGTATATACTAGACTTAAATGGAAAAGATGATTAAAAGAGTATAAGAGTGTTTTTGTCTCTGGATGCTTCAATAAAAGTAGTTGAGGACAATTTAAAACAGAATACTGTACTCATACATGTCATTAAATAACTTTTCACTTTCAAATTTTTTTATATCCCCCTCCCAATGTAAAAGTATTTTATTTTTTCCAATTACATGTAAAGATGGTTTTCAACATTCACTTTTGTAAGATTTTGATTTCCAATTTTTTTTTCTCCATCTCTCCTCTACCCCTCAAGCATTTTTCTGGAAGAGCAAATTAATAAGAAAATTTCAAATAATAGTTAAATGATCAACCTAAGTTAACTAGGTTTCTTAATTTACCTTCAAGTATTCAAACATTTCTCAAACTTTGATGTGGTGATGCTAACACTGATTTAAAATGTTCTAGGCTACTGAGACTCTAAATAACTGTAACGATATTCCGTATCTGGAAATTCATTGTCACAAAACAATCTCTGGTGTCTAAACTTGTAGTGCAACAGTGCAAAATAACACAAACCATAAAACATTATGTTTGCTATACACTGTGCCAATAAATAAACTTTTAATTTAAGCACAAAAGGTTTACTCAAAGTAAAGTGAGTTCAGGTAAAGATCCTTTTGCTAGCACAAAGCAAACAAACAAGCAAAGCAATCTTCACCAGAGTCTCAAAACATTTGAATCAAAATCCTTGAAAGTGAAAAAACAGGTAGTAGGAGAAAGCAGCATAATTAAACAAGATGCTATGTGTAGGAATGAAAAGAAAATGAGAATTATTTTAAAAGGAGTTGTACCAGACAAGCCAAAAAAACATAGACAACAAGCACCCATCAGAATGGATAAATGTGTTGCTCAGAACTTTGATGATTTATTTTCTGTTAGCAACATATATCAGGCAACATTCTTCACCCAGAGGAAGAGAAGAGTAAGTATCAGATGGTATCACTCTCCCAGAGCTGACTGAAGAGCTCTATTTATAATGAAAAGTCAACACAAAGTAAAAAAATGTAACACATGGAACTAGAGACAAACATGAACTCCTGTGAAAGAGACCCTGATATAAAAGTCTTTCATTGCCCACCTTACCAGGTTGTTGTAAAAGCAAAGTGTTTTGTAAACCTTAAAGGATTGTACAAATATAAGTTATTATTAGGTTTTATTCATGAATCTTAACTAGTTATTAAAGCAAAAACTTCATGTATATTTGAAGGTTGCTTTGAACAAACTTTGTGTAATGTAAATTAAAATTTGACTTTTATCTTTATCCTAAGGAATTGAGAAAAAAATATTTTAAAAACTGGTTAATAACTGTAAATGTTAAATTATAACTTTAAGTAGATCAACATTAATTTTAAATTGTTTAAAATGACGCCACAAAAATTGAAATAAAAATATACTTCATTGTGTGTGTCTGTGTGAGTGTATGTATGTATACATGTATGAATGTGCTATACTTAATTCTGTCCATTGGGGAAAAGAGAGATCAAAGAGAATGGGGTCAAAATTCACAGAGGTTGTTTTGGTTCCTTGTCTTCAGTAAGGTAAACTACTGAAACTTTTCATAATCTATAAAATTTTCAGGGTGAAAGAAGAAAATTTACTTCATTAATAAAGTCCTATGTAGATTGCTAATAAAACACTTCTAAATCCTCTGGCCAATCACACAAGCATTTATTAAGCACCTACTATGTGCCAGGAAATAAAAAGAAGACAGATATAGCTTTTAAAAATAAAATTATATTCCAACATTTAAATAATGTTTTTTTCTATTTATATTCTACTAACTCAAAGTGAGAATTCCAGACCTTAGCTATTAACATAAACCAGTTTTCAACAAAAAAAGCAAAATACCTAGGTAATTACATTTAGAAGATGGGCTGTTTAAAGACAATTAGTTAAGGTGTGCCAAGTTTCAACATAACCAGTTCAGTGACTGAAATGAATACTTTTTTTTTCTTTTCACACTGGTTTTCTGGTATAGAAAAGTCCTCTAAGAAGCAAATTCAGAGTCAGTCTTTAGTTATCACTTCCTAAGAAGTTATACAAAATGGATCCTGTGTGGGAACTGGAATCAAATTTTAGAAACAGAGTATGAAATATGGTGACTGGAATAATGTAAATAGACAGAAACCAAAAGTATAAAAGCAAAGGAATACCAAAAGAAAGACAATCACTGAAAGTTTGGTCCAGGCAAGAAACTTTTAAATTTTTTTTTTGCATTTTGGAGGGCAATTAGGGTTATGTAACTTGCCGAAGGTCACACGGCCAGGTGTGTGTGTGTGTGTGTGTGTGTGTGTGTGTGTGTGTGTGCGCGCGCGCGCGTGTGTGTGCGCGCGCGCGCGCCAGCAATCTACTCACAGCACCACCTAGCCATCCCAAGCCAGGAACCTTTTAAAGTCGCTCTTTCAAAGTCTCTGACATATAAGCAAGGATCAAACTACTTTCTGATAAAATAAATTTGACTGTGTTCCTATAATTTCAGACACAGAAATTTAACTTGCTATCTAGTAATGATCAAATTTTCATCTTTACTTACCCCGTTTAGATTTTAATCATGGATGACTATCTAGATTTTCTCTCCAACAGACAAAAATATCTAACTGTTAAATCCTGGGCATAGTTTTTTTCTGCCTTCATAAGCCTGTGTTCACCTGTTCCCTCCATAAAGAATGTCTCCCCTACTTTTTTTTAATCTCATTTTTGTCTTTTTATCCCTCAAACTAGCATAGTGCTTTGCACAAAGGGAGAATTTAACAACTCCTTGCTGAGTGACTGACTGATAAATTTACTTAAGCTCTACCAAGTTTTCAAGGACTGAACCAGATATTAACTACCTCTTCCTTTCTACAAATTGCTCTTGTTTGTCTTTATTGAGGCACTCGACATTTAAATGAAAATTTAAGTAGATGTCACCTTCTATCATATTTTAAAAGTTCCACATTAAATATTTTCTTTGTCCTGTTCTTTAATTTTAAATTTTGCAGAGACTGGATAGATTTTTATTCCCCTTCCTCAATAGCAAATACGTTTTTCTCTTACCCCTAACACACAAACATAACTAATGTTCAATAAGGCATAAATTATAGAAACTGCATATATAATGAATGCTGGAAACGTAAGTGAATTTTGTGGATTCTAATTCTAGCTCTTTCAATAACATGTAAGACTGAACCTCACTGTATTTTATTATCTAGCAATTTTCCTCTTTGCAAAAGAGGTTTTTCCCAGGTTTTTAAAATTTTTAAATGATTAATTAAAATATAGGCCAAAATAACTGACAAATAATATATAAATTATTTTGCTATGTATATTTGAATTTTATGTATTCTTTACAGTTAGTATCAATATTTTCACAAATTCAAAAAGTTGGTAGGAAAATTACTTGGGTGAAATAGGGAAGTGGAGAAAGCTTTATGGAAGGTCACAATTTAAATGGAGATAAGATTTTAATTAAATTTGACACACATTTTTTAAAAATTCAAGTACATACCCACTATATATATATATATATATATA
>NW_027185764.1:18029454-18106395 GCF_028583685.1 Petaurus breviceps papuanus
ATATATATATATATATATATATATATATATATACATATACACATATACATATATATATATATATGAGACATGCAGAAAAATTATGTGCAGGTTATTTGACGACATTAGAGAATTCTAAATTTTGGAGTGTTTAATTTAAATATGCAATGAAAACACCATAAAAATATCATATATTTCTGGGAAATGTTTCTAAAATTTCAGAGCTGGATTATAACAGAATAGCTAGTTAGGGAAACAGAAAAACAATCCTACAACTACCTACTTACATACAAAATTTAGTGGACTGATAAATTCAATTTTGTTGGGGATGCTAAGTTATGTAGATGTTTAAGATAATACATAAAGAAAAAAGGTAAAAGATGATCACATTCTCCAGGTTTAACATTAGGAACATATACCTAAGGCATATATCATGATAGAAAAGTACATTAAATTTATTACATTCTTCATCTTTTTCAGAATACAGGAACAAAATTTTAGCATGAAACAACCAATACTTTTAAAGGAACAAATCACACACTTCCATCAGATGAAACGGCTAGATAAATATAATAATTATACAACATGAATGTATTTATAATATTTATAATAATTTTATAACTATAATTTATAATATAAAATAAAATTTTATAATAAAGTATAAATCATGCCTAAAAATGAAATATAACAGGAAAACTTTCCTTAATAGTGATAATAATTTAGAGTATTTCTTGACATCCTATATTCTTACCTACATACAATAACCATTCTGAGGGGTGAAGGAGGACTTACCTGACTGAGTGACAACTACTTCAAACTGCAGTAGTTCAACTGAATGGAAGTTCCAATCCTGATGTGATGAAGTGAGCCATTCCATAAGTTGATCCATATGCTGCTGATAGAGATCTAGGGTCCCATCACATTTCTGTATCAGAGCTAATGTGTTCATTGTCTCCTGAACCTGTTAAACATAAAAGCTTGGAGTAGTCCCAGTTTTTAAGATTAGGGAATATTCTAGTGTAGTCATATCTTTATTAAACATGTAAGAGTATATTTACATTTACACAAATTATATCATATTATATTCACACAAAAAAACTAGTAAGACCAAAAGATTGTATGATCATAGATTCAGAGGTGGAAGGGCCCTCAGAGGCCATCAAGTCTAACTCCTTCATTTAACAAATGTGGAAACTGAAGCCCAGAAAAGTTAACTGATTTGATCAGGATCACACAGCACAGCTCTGAAATGTCTGAGGCAGGTCCTTCTGACACTAAATCTTGTGCCCTATTTACTATACCATGTAACTTCTTAGGAATAATCATACTCTATTAGGCACATACTCCAATGGTGTCATTGACAGAAAGGCCTCATATATATCAAAATATTTATAGTAACATTTTTTGTGATAGCAAAGAACTGGAAACAAACTTGTCCACTGAATGTGGATTCTATTGCAATATGTATTGCAATCTATCTATTAGATATATAGATCTAATCTATCATTAGATTTTTGTACACACATGTAGTAAAATACTGCTGTACTGTAAGAAACAACAGCAAAAGAAACAATAAATATGATGACTGAAGAAGCAAGGAAAGACTTGTATGAACTGATGCAATGAAGCAAGCAGAGCCACGGAAACAATACACACAATGACTACAACAATACAAACGGGAAGAACCACCACAAAAAAGCTAAAAATATAAGTGGCAAAATTACAAAGAACAAGTTTTACTCCAAAGAAGAGATAGGAGAAGATACCTTCTCCCCACTCCTTTGCAGAGATGGGAGGTCGACGGGTGTAGAAGAAGGCATAATTTTTCTGATGTACTGACTGGTTCTGCTGATTTTTTTCTTTTCTTATTCCTCTCCCCCCACTACCTCCCACTCTTAAAAAAAAAAAAAAGAAAATGTTTTGTTATATGGGATGGCTTTCCAGGATAGGGGATAGAGGGATGAATACATAGGGAAATTTAGGTCATGAAAAAAAACAAGAGAAAAGAACCAAAATTTATTTTAAAAATGAATAATCACTCTCAATATTAACATTTTAAAATGATTATTTGTCCATCTTAGATTATTACAGTTCTAAAGAGATCAGGATTTTGGCCAATATGACTATCTGAAGAGGATGCAGACAACCCAGCTCCCACACATACATGACAGCAAAATCATGAAGTCCTCATCAGACCAAAAAATGATCGAGAAATCCATTAAGAAACCACAATAACTGATTTCTTCCACCTGAGAACTGCACAAAAAGTCAGCTAGAAGTCCAGTAATGGAAGAAAAGGGATCCCTCCCACAAGTCAAGTGACAACTTGAAAAGAGATGAGAAATAAGTAGACTGCAAGAGTGGAATGAACCCCTGAGAAAACCCTAGGGTGGTCAGAAAACCCAGGATGTGGGCTTTAGAAGTTCAAGTTAAGCAATAGCAATAGCAACTCCACAACAACTGCAAGCACAGAATCAAAAGAAAAAAGTGGATTTTCCACAAGAACTACATGAATACCTAAAAGAAATTAAGAGGTAAAAATGAAATAATCTCTGGAGGAAAGAATAGGAAGGAGAATAAATAGCTTAGAAGAGAAGGTGGTAAACCTTACCTATGAAATAACTCCCTGAAAACTAGAACAGACCAAATAAAAATCATTGACTTCAAGAGACAGCAACAAGTATTAGAAGAAAATTAAAAGATAGGAAAAAATAGAAGGAAATGAGTATCAAAAACAATTGACCTAAAGAGTAGCAGGTCAAAAAGAGATCATTTAAAAATCACTGAACTCCCTGGAAAGTTATAAGAAAAAAAGATGTTATAAGTAATAAACAAAAACTGCCTGGATCTATTGAACCAGAGGGCAAAATGAAGATGGGAAGAATCCACCAATTACTCCCCAACAGGAACAGTTCCAGGAATACCAAGCCAAACACAAAGCTTCTATATCAAAGAAAAACGACTGCAAACATCCAGAAAGAAGCAGTTCAAGTGCCAAGTCACTACATGCAGGATCACATAAGCCCTGGCAGTTTTTACTATAAATGAAAAATCTTGGAATGCAATATTCCAAAAGGAAAAAGATACCGGCTTAAAACAACCAAAAATAACTCACTCCTTAAGGCTGAATAAAATCCAATAGGAGAAAAAAAAATGGATTTTTTAATGGACTAGAGGACTTTCAAGTATTTCTGATGAGAAGAACAAACCTGAGTAGGAATTTTGGAATATAAACACAAGAGAATCCTAGAATGGTAAATTTATTTGAGCAACTGGAAAGAACTATATAATGAGCTAGTGCTAATATTCTTAAAGGGAAAGTAGAAATATATTTCCCTTCAGAACCTTCATGTCTTTGAAGGGTCCTGAGGGAATTAAATAAGAAAATTGGAGGTCCTGGGTGGTAGAATGGTTCTCTTTTGATGGGGAAAATGAACAGATGGTAGTAGAGATAAAGGTAAAAGGAATGGAACTTGGTGTTTCTCATAACTGGACATGTGAAAAGAGGATATAAATATGAAAGAAAGGGTGGGGAAAGCAGGCATCAGATGACCATCTTTATCTGAAAGGGACAAAAGGCAGTTGAACACACACAAATTCACACAAATAGCTTGGTCTAGAAATACATCACACTAAACAGAGAAATAAGCAAAGATAGGGAAGAAGGTGGATTAAGAAGAAGTATAATACTGGGGAGGGAATGGTCACAAGGAAAACCAACTTCCCAATCCTGAAGGGGAGATTAAAGGGGGTAGGAGAGAATTAAAATCTAAGCGTGTACTTTAGACTGCCTCTTAGACCACTGGGGAATGGCTGAACAAACTGCGGTATATGAATATAAAGGAATATTACAAAGAAATTATGAAAGACAATTCCGGAGAATCCTGGGTAGTGTATAAAATGACACAGAATGAAAAGAGCAGAAGCAGAATATACACAAGGACAGTGACATTGTAAAGTTAAATTTCTTGAGCAACTCAAGAACTCTGATGAAGGCAATGATCGACCATGACTTCAGAGGACCCACAACGAAGCATGCTACTTACTTCTGACAAAGAGGTGATAGACGCAAGGAACAGAAGGATATATCCCTTTTGGGGCATGGCTACTGTGTGCATCTGGTTTCCCTGACTACGCTTATTTGTTACAAGAGATTTTTATTCATTCTTTCTTTTCCTTGGTTAATTGGAGAGTAGGGAAGAGGGATAGACTAACAATATGGATGCCAAAAGAGGGCCACTGATACATTTTTTAATATGCACAGAAAAGAACAGAAAGAAGTTCAGGAGGAAACAGACAAGTAGAACAGTTTCGAAAACAATGTATTTGTTTAGTAGTTTCAGTTGTGTCTGACTTTTCAAGATCCTATTTGGCGGGGCAGCTAGGTGGTGCAGTGACTACAGCACCTGCCCTGGAGTCAGGAGGATCTGAGTTCAAGTTCGACCTCAGACAACACTTACTAGCTATGTGACCTTGGGCATGTCACTTAATTCCAACATCCCAACTGACCTGCCTTCCCCCCTCCAAAAAAAGACAAACAAACAAGATCCTATTTGGGTTTTCTTGATAAAGGTACTGGAGTAGTTTGCCATTTCCTTCTCCAGCTTATTTTATAGATGAAGAAACCAAGGCAAACATGGTTAAGTGACTTGTCCAGGGTCACACGGCTAGTAAGTGTCTGAGGCCAGATTTGAACACAGGTCTTCCTGACTTCAGACCTGGTGCTCTATCCACAGCACCACCTAGCTGCCTAAATGCATAAAATGTGTTATATACTTTTGAAAAAGCAAGTGGTATGAATGTAGATTCAGTTTCATAGAGAATCCAATTTTTGTATTCTGCTACAAGTATGGAAATGCTTTGCTTGTTGCTTCAATTAAGAATAAAAAAAAGATTCAAGAAAAAAGCAATTTTACACAAATCCAAAATGTTTTGTGGGATGGTATTGTTTTATGCAGCATTTTCACTCAGAATTTGGAACACAGAACTACAAGAATTGTCATTTTTAAGTATGTGGCCACAAACCTCTCTTCTTCCCACCACCAAAAAATCTTCAAACCAAACAGCCCATCAAGAATTCAGACATTTAAAGAGAGAGGGAAGACCATATTTAAAAAATTTTTCATCTGAGTAACATTAAACAACAGATTCACCAAAGTGATTTTTTTCTTTATTTGGCTCTTTCACCTCCTCCTGGACTCTAAACTAAAAAGGACTTCAGTCAGTTTCTAAAGCTGGGGGCAATGCATTAAAGATGTCCAATTGATAAAGCAGGTCTCCTTTTAACTTGTACCTTTTCCTCAGGGTTTAAAAATATTAGGAAGTATTCAAGTCACCCTTGTGGTAACTCCTTGGTGGCCTCACCCAGTCTGTTTTTCAAAACCTGCTTCTTAATTTGATGGCTGTTCAACTTCCTCCTCTGTTGCTTCTAGGCATCATGTATTTCTAGAGTCTATCGTTTGCCAGTATTTATGGCCCTATCAGTGACAACCTGTCTCCTAAGACATATGCCCTTTAGGAAGGTTGTTTGTAAAAACAGAAATGAAACAAAGTTTAAACAGGCACCAAACAGGTGAGAGAATGCAATGAGATTCCTAAAATACAAAGTTTCAAGTGGGGCAAGAAGGGTCTTATAAATTCTCACTAAGGTCTCACTTTCTCATCCGCATAGCAGAAAAATGAGATTTCAAAGAAAAATTGCCTAAGGTCAGTCAGGAAATAGAGAAAAACAATAGGGAAAAACATGCTTTTCAGTGTGAAAATAGCATATGATTAAAACAGGGAAAATGACACCTCATTTCAGTAAATCCTTTTGATTCTGATAGAACTCAATGTCTAGAGGAAGTTCAGAGGTTAGTGTGAATCTATGTGTGTGTCTATATGTATCTGTGCACACACATAAGCAATGGAGAAAAAATAATTTTGCAAAACTGGGTCACAATTGAATGGGGAAATAATAGTATCATTTTTCTTCTCTAGACATTCAGTCTAAATGTAAGTACTTTTTCTTTTTTTAATGAAAACTTAAATGTACAGAATAAAGTTTACAGCAGCTTTTCTTTTTTGCAAAAGACTCCAAAATTAAGACTGCAATTTAATTTTGTCTTCACTCTTAGATACTAAAATAAATTGGCAGTTGGACGCTATATAAAATTCTATGTATGCCCTAAGGCCACATCGTGAGTGACTCATTCCAAATGTTCTAAATTCTTTAATATTTGCTAGTCAGTTTGAGTCATGTGTGCCTGAGGCTTGAAACTCAGTATCAGGAAAGATTTATAGAAGAGAGTTCCATTTCATTTGGAGAAATAATGATCTTTCTAGTAGTAAGCTTCATCTTGTCAAGAGGCAATGAAGGGAGTTCTCAATTAAACTCACCTTTTCGTGAAGGCCTGCGGCACCTGAGACAGCCATGACTGTCACCAAAACTTCCATGAGCTGCAAACTTGATTCTTCACAATCTTCCTGACCCACCTGGAGTAACGCTTGTACGCAACAAAGCAACTGCTCCATATAATGGCTCTGTAAAAAGAGTGTCAGCAATAAAATTAGGCATTTAAAATCGTACATGACAGTGTAGTTTAGGTCATATGATAAGGTGGGAGTCATTATCTTCTCTGATTCCTCATCAGTAAAATGAGGGAAGTACATAATTAATATCAGTTGATAACATCCCTTTCCAACTTAAGATCCTGGCTTTATTATTATCACAGTGGCTCCACAAATGCTATTGGTTGAATGAAGGACAGCAGAGAGTAGTGGGAAAAAAACTGCTGGACCAGGATTTTGGGATATCTGGATTCGAAGTTTCAGCTTTTCACTAAATAGGTTTTTAGCTTTGGGTAAATTATGAAAGTTTATTAAGAGCCAGTATTTTCCTCCATAAAATGAGAATAGATAACAGGAGCTTGCTCTAGAATTCTATTCTAAAAATATCAACAATTGCTGTGTACATAAAGCTTTAAGGTTCAAAAAATGCTTTAAATATGTATGATCTCATTTGATTTGATCCTCCCAACAATGCTATGATGTAGGTGCTATAATATACCCAGAAAAGGAAACTGAGGCTGACAGAAGGTATGTTTGCTGGAAGTCACATGGCTAGTAAGTGTCTGAAGCAGGATTCAGACTTAGGTCTTCTTAACTCCATATTTGACATTCTTAACTCTATATATATGTCGCTTGTCCACCTTCAAAGTAACTATAATAATCGTGGTAATTAAATTAAAAAATCCAGTAGGGCAAAAAATCATTTGCTTTGCCCATTTCTCTCCATGAAAGCATGATGCATTAAACAGTAATAAATCAATACTGACAGCACACATCAAATTAATGCTGTATACAGTGACATGGCCAGAATCTGGATGGAACATCAACCTTAACCCACAAAGCAGAACTGTGGTGGAATAAGAAACTTTGAGGCTGGTTGCAGGTTTGGATCTGGGATTACTAGAAAAATATGCCCATGCTTTTTTCTCTATTTTAAGCTTTATTTTCCCCTTTTTATTTGAATTATTATTTGCCCACAAATATTTTGCCTGATTTTCTTTTATCTCACAATAATGCTTTTCAGGTCCTGACATAAGAAAAACTGTTTGGTTTACTTGAATGGCTATCAAATTGTAAATTAAGAGGAAATAAATCCAGTTTTCAAAAAAGTAAATGCCACTATTAGCTTTAGTTACATTGTGTAGTTACATGTATAAATTTAAGGGCTTATGAAATATACATACTTTATGCCTATGTAATGAGAATGGGAATTTGAAGATCTTCCCTGTCTCTTAATAGACCTAGGGGAGAGTTTGAAGACCTCCTGTGCTTTGAAAGTAAACTGCCCCCTGATAGGCTGAATGTGATCACATGGAGGGAATTTGTTAAAGGGTGGAGCAGAGCCCACAGGAAGCTGGTCAGAGCTAGTGAGATGGGGGAGAGAAGTCACTCATTAAGGAGATGGAGAGGTTTGTGAGTAAATATTGGTTTTGTATTGGTTTGTGGGAAGGCTGAAGGATGCTGTGGCTCTCAGTGTTATTATGGCTTCTGAATATCTTTGGTACTATGATGGAATTGGCTTATTGGTTTGGGGATTCAGTTTTCTGGTGTCTAAATAAATGCTTTAGTTCTATCCTCTATCTGGAGAGTTTGATATATTTTGTGATCGAATATCATGTGATACTTACAGTCATGGTCTTTATCGTGATTGTGGGTGCGGTAAATATTGCATTGGCACTACAACCTATTATAATATATATAAACACAAATATACATGAGGTTTCCATAGGTAAACATCATCATTTGAAAATGAATAGATCAAAAAACATCTTTTGGGTGAAAGTAATGATATATTTTTAATAAAATTCTAGTTTTTCCAAGCTGTAATAATAAAGTTTTAATCAGTGAATTTTCAATATCTTGAAAAAAATCACAGCAAGAATATTTGTGTATTAAGTGAGATATCTGAAATTGTATAAGACTTGTATACTCAGAGTCTGAGTACAAAGGAGATAACAAAAACTATTGTTTTCCTTTAGTTAAACTGGAATAAATGTTTATGTTATCATACAATTTCCGTATTTCACTTACCTGTCCCTAAACAAACATATTTCAAAGAAAAGGATCAAGTTCCTTTCTTTCAGCTAAGCCCCAGGTGCAGGACTTGGCTTGAGACCCCCGGGAAAGTGCCTTTTACCAAAACTTAAACTTATAGCCAACAATAAAGAAGATCTTTGACTGGGCCCTCCATTTAAAATGTACCTCTATCAATTACTAAGGTTTTTGTTTTTTTATATGTGAACTTCTTTTTTCAGTTTTCTATAAAGCACTTTTCTTCACTTACATGAAATAAATTAGCTTTCTGGTAGCACTGATCTCCTTTTAAAAAAAAAATCTCATTACAAAATGCTTGGGCCTTTGGTCTAGCTTTGAAACAGAACTGCTTTGGACCAAGCTATCACAGGGCATTTGAACAGTCTTCTTTTTCCCATGCAAAATACTAAGTTTTGCTTTAAATGAATTATAAATTTATATCCATATCTAGAGATCCTGTCTCCTCAATATTCCTTGAGAGTATCTGAGTGTCAAAAACAAATTTCCTTAATTAAGTGATGAAATTAAAGTTCTAAAGAGCCAACTTAACATGTTCTCTGACCGTGAAGATTATAATTTCTGATTAAATTTGGGGGGGACAACATGATATAAAAAGTATATTTTTCCTGATAAAAAGTTTTTAATGCAAGGCATTATTTTTGACACCTATGACATTTATAAATTGTATACTTCCAGAATATTTCAGAAAGGGCAAGAATTTGCAGTTCTTAAAGGTAGACAAGAGAATCAAAGGATTAAAAACAAACGAAAAGACAATCCACAAACAATAGCAAAGCAAGATCATATGATCTACCTGAGCACTTTAGACTATGTTCAGGACAAGCTGTCTGAGAAAAGATTAGAAATTAATGATTCATGCTATAGCATTACATGGCTGAAACAGATTCTTTTCATGTTTAACAAAAATCATTAAAATGTACTCCAGTGTTAGTATTTCAGAAAATGAGACGGGTTAAAAGATTTGATGGCAATTACATAATAACAAAGTCGGTAAGAAATGGTTACCTTGCATTATTTAATGACTACTTTTTATCCAGTAGTATGTCAACAAAGTCTCAAAAAAACACTAGATTTCTAATCAGGCACAAATGTCAAATTTATATAGCATAGTCTTAACGTATAGCGGAAAAGCTGGCAAGTCATTCTCTCAATTGACAAGGCCAAGGCATATCATAAAACTGATCCTATGCATAGATTTTTTAGGTATTAAGTGTATCATACTTTAACAAAAACAAAGGAATTTTTCCAACTGAAAGCAACTAAGAATTACCTATAACCTAAACTGTTCCAGCAATAAAAAACAACTGTTCCAACAATAAAATTTAAAATCAAGCAGATTCACAATAACTAAATACATATTTTTTAATAACTGGCTAATTTGTCAGGCTTGCTCATTTTAAACACGTGGCATGTTAATTTGGATAACGAAAAAATCCAAAAGTGGTAGTTAATTGGTTAATTTACATTAAATACAATGTGGAGTGACTAGGTACAGGCAAAGATTTGTTACCTAATCTTACAATAGTGGTTCAAACTGGAAGTTACCTATGGCTATGGTGCTGTCTATGTAATTTTGAGTGTGCTCAGATTTTAGGGATATAACTTTCTTCATCTGTAGAATGTGAATACAGAAGTAGGTTCTTAACATTTTCATACAGATGTTGTGGAGATAAAGGAGTTGCTCCTTGAAGGTAGAGACTGTCTCGTTTTTACCTCTGGATCCCAGTAACTTAAACATAAGAAGGTACTTAATAAATATTTAATTAACATGTTAATAATAAATCATGAATCACCTTTACAATGCTTCACTGTAGAAATATAGATTGATCCTCAGGTTTTGCAGGATATGTCAGCAGAACACAGTATCTAGGGGCGGCCAGGTGGCTCAGTGAGTAAGAGCACCAGGGATGACCTGGGGATCGAATCCAGGCTCAGACACTTAGCACCCACCCAGAAACACCTGGCCGTGTAACCTTGAACAAGTTACTTAACCCCAATTGCTTAGGGGCAGCCAGGGGGCTCAGTGAGTAAGAGTACTGGCTCCAGTGTCAGGATAACCTGGGGATCAAATCTGGGCTCAGATACTTGACACCACACCCAGAAACAACTGGCTGTGTAACCTTGAGCAAGTTACTTAACCCTGATTGCTTTAAAAAAAAAAAAAAAGAACAGTGTCTGGAAAGTCCTACCAAGTCGGTTATGAACTCTCATTTGAAGGCTAGCTATGTGTGAAGAGGCTTCTCACCAGAAAGCTGACTACTAGTTGAAGAGCTTTTTGGATATAGCAATTCATACTATGTAGACAAGTCTTCAATTTGAATCACAAATATTTCTAGGCAGAAGGAACCTCATAAGTCATTTAGTTCAAACCCCCTTACTTCATTGATAAAGCGTAGGGATGTGAAAAATAATGCCCATAAAAAGAGATAGCAGCTGAGTCAGGAGTCAAAGCCATATTCTCTGATTTCAAATTCAGGCTTCTTTCACTTGATTCTTATGGGAGAGAGAGGTTTAGATTTTATACTGAAGAAAGCAGCATAAAATTAGGATAGATTTTATACTGATAAAGTCATGAAACTTTCAATATATCAATAAGGGTAACTAAGATTTTTATAATATTTTATATTTTTTAAAAAAGTTTTCTCCACAACAATTTGGTAAGATAGGTGGTACAAGAACCCCTTTAATAGATACAGAAAATGAGTTTTAGAGAAGTAAAGTGATCTGTCTATGATCACTGCACAATACTTGTCCAAACCACAAGTTTTAGACCTGACTCCAAATCTGTTATTCTTTCTAAGCCACCACACTGCCTCTGGTGAAAAAGCACCCTGATGCCAATGGGTCACTAATGCCAGAGAGAAGTCATGGCCTGACATAGAGCCAGTGTCAATGCTAAAATATTCCAATAATCATATTTAGATATTGTCAAAATATATAGCAATACCACCAAATGCTTAACTCTGACATTTTCCCATTTCCCACCATTTTGTACATATTCTTACATCTTCAGATCCTTGGCAAATCTGTGTCTGTGACAGGTAGCTGGCAATGTTATTTAGATGAGGTTTAAGGGATTGTCTTGAACAGCCTCTAGTAACTGCAGCCAGGACCATAAGACACGATGGACGAAGTGATTTTTTCAGTGCTGGCAAGATTAACTTCAGAAATACCTCAGGGTTGACAAATGTTCCAACCAATTCTGCTGATTTTATACACTGTAAGAGAAACCAAATATGTGAAAATTAAAAGGATTATTCTGAAAACACAAAGAGTAAACAACTTATCCAAGGGTTTTCCTTTCCTGTTCTAGACTGAGTTCAGTCCGCTTAAATTCTGCACATCTGAAATGTTTCAGCAATTAGCTTGTAGCTGTTTCCACTCATCAGGTATTGATAATCATAAATGCAAAAATCTTTTTGGCACATAACTATAAAGCTCATAAGACAAATAAGTTTTTCCTCAAAGATCAGATAATTTTTATGAAAAAAGTCTAATTCATAGCAGTAAAGGATATATTTTTTTTTCATTAGCAGCTCCCGCCATTTATTAACACCATGTTGATTTAATACAGCCGCTGGGGTTTGCCCATGGTGCTCTTGATATACAATGCCCTCACATTTTGCCAGTTTTTCTTCAGCAGAGAAACCAAGAAATTGACAGCCAAATGGATGTTGTAGACAAGCTCATCGTCTGTCATCTTCACATGGCCAACAGCCACCGCTAGACACAGCACCTTCTTCATCTGGAACTTGATAGTAGATTTAACCTCATCAACCTTCGCCACCATATTCTCATTGTGGGTGAGCAGAGATGGAAACTTGCCGGCTTTGTTCAGACCAGGGCCCAGGATTCGAGGAATTTGCTTGATCAAAGACTCAGAGGCCAAAAAGGCATCATACTTTTTAGCCAGTTTCTTGACCAATTTGTTGTTCTTATTCAACTTCTTCAGGGCCTCGATATCCATGTGGGGGATTTCTACAGCCTTGGCTTCATCTCAATGCTGCTGGTCTCCCAGTACACACATAGAAAATTTAGGTCGGGGTGTGGATTTGAGCCTGACGGTGCCAGAGAAACGTTTATCCTTTTGGGGATCATAGTTCTTCAGACTGATCTGCAGCTCCACAGTTTCCAAAAACTTTCTTTTTTTGCGCTGGGTTCCATGCAGGACCTCCCGCACAGCTTCATAAAGCGTGTCACGTGAGACTTTGCTGCTCATGGCTGCTCACTGGTCACAAGCCGGGAAAAGAGAAGGATATATTTTTTAGGGTAGTATAAACCTAAACTATATTTTCTAGATTTAATATTTGTTTCTCTTCTTCTTTCCTTCAACCTTCAAAGTGATATGAGAATGACTAGAAACATCTTATTCATAATTGTAATCACCCAATTTTTATTCTATCTTCATACCACTGTCAAGACAGCTTTTGAATTAGAATTCCAAATAAAACCTTCAGTAGGATGATGAAACACATGGCCCCTGGGTAAGCATAACTGAGATTAAAAAATAATAACCAAAAATTAGTCTCGTAGTAGTTTCCTGCTATGCCATTTGGGAGGTCTCAATTCACTTGCTTCATATTCCTATTCTTTCAACTAGCGGAAAACGCTGCTGATGGAACCCCTTTCCAAGTGGAAAAGAAAGTTGCATAACACAACAGCTAAGGTCTATTTAAGATCTATTCTTTATCAAACACCAAAAGCATTCTCAGTCCTTTAGAAAAGAAATTAAACAGTTGGTCTAGAGAGAATAAATGAGACCAATACTCTTCAGCTAAAAAGCAGATAATTATACCAGAGAAGAAATAAAAATTTTCACACAGAATAAATAATTCAGAAGATGGGTGATCACCTATCAGATTTTTATAGGAGAAAAGAAAATGGAGGCAAAAAAAACCATAATCTTAGAGAAAGTTAACTATCCTACCAACAAAAAAGAAGGAAGAGTGGGCGGCTAGGTGGCTCAGTGAGTAAAGTGCCGGCCCTGGAGTCAGGAGGACCTGAGTTTGGTTCCGGTCTCAAACGCTTAACACACACACACACACACACACACAAAACTAGCCGTGTAACCTTGGGTAAGTTACTTAACCCCAACTGCCCTCAAAAAAAAAAAAAAAAGGAAGAGCTCTGTTTTCTTTGCAGAATCATATCATCCATGCCAAGTACACTAATTGAGGGGTGTTCCTCAAGACTCTACCCTGGTACCTTTTCCCTTCTCTATCATCTCCCTTTCCTCATCAGCTCACATGGGTTTAATTCTCTCTATGCAGACAATTCTCAGATCTATCTACCCCTAGTCTTTCTTTTTGATTCTAGTACCACACCAACAATTACCTAGTGGCCATTTCAAACTGGACATCCTTTAACCATCACAATGTCCAAAACAAAGCTTGTTATCTTTTGCTCCAGACCCATCTCTCTTCTGAACTTCCCAAGAGGGTTATCCAGGGCACCATCACCCTTCTAGTCACTAAGGTTCACAACTTTGGTGTTATCCTTGACTCTCCATTCTTACTTCACATATACAAATAATTACTGAGCCTTGATGTCTTTGTCTCTAAATCTCTCATTTATTATATCCTTTTTTCTCTACTCAGAAAAACATCATGGGGGTTGGGGGGGGTGGAGCCAAGATGGCGGTATAGAAGCAGGAAAACTCTGTGAGCCCCCCCCATAACCATCTCAAATACCTATAAAATATGACTCTAAACAAACTTTAGAGCTACAGAACCCACAAAGTGACAGAGAGAAACAAATCTCCCGCTGAAGTCAACCTGGAAAGCAGACAGGAAGGGTCCATCGCAGTGCGATGGGAGCTGAGCCCAGCCCTGAATGAGCCCGCAGTTTTAGCCTCAGGGATGCCCCAACCAGGAGTGGCTGGAGCAGACTTCGGGAGAGTGGAGCAGCTGTGGTGGTTTCCAGAATTATCAACCCATAAATGCCAAAGACAAAGTAAAAGGTCAGTGTGGAACTCTGTCGGAACTGGGGCGGGGGGGGGGGGGCAGGGAATCAGGGTCTAGTCCCTGCCCCCTGGGGGGAGAAGGGGCAGAGGTGCAGTGACCCAGTAGCCACCGCCACCATGTGGCTGCTTCAGAGCTCCTGGCCTGCAGATTGTAGGGGGACCAAGTGACCATTCAGATGGTAATTGCTCTTGCTTTAACCTGCTTGGATCTGGATCACTGTCTTGGGTGGAGGTCCTGGGGTGCATGACCAGGTGCCAGAGCTTGTGGGGGCTGCAGAGAGGGCACCCAACTATAACAGCTCCAGCAGCTGTGAAAACCCCAGCAATTTGGGACAAAGCTCTCTCCAGAAGCAGAGTTCTACTGTGGCAAAAAGCTCAAAAGTCAAGTAATTGAGTGGCAACATGAGCAAGCAAAGGAAACAAAACAAGCACAGCAATAAAACCTTAGATTCCTTTTTGGGGAACAAAAAGGATCAAAGCATGGAACGGGAGGAAGACAATGAAGTCAGAACTCCAGCACCAAAAGCTTCCAAGAAAAATATGTATTGGTTACAGGCCATGGAGGAACTCAAGAAGGATTTTGAAAATCAAGTAAGAGAAGTGGAGGAAAAATTGGGAAGAGAAATGAGGATGCAAGAAAATTTTGAAAAGAGAGTCAACAACCTGACTGAAGAAAATAGAATCCCACTATAAACAGCTATTATGGTGGCAAGGAACCTTAAGACACAAATCCATAGTAAAACGACTCCAAAACTTCTACAGGCAAAGCCTCAGGAAAAAGATAGCTCAAGCATAAACTCAACTAGAATTCCTGGAGAAGATGAAGCAAGAGATGAAGAATTAATAAAATACTTTTATAAATGTAATGAGAGCACTTAAGTAGAAAAATTGGAAAAGAAATGAGAACCATGGAAGAAAGAACTGAAAAGAGAATTAATAGCTTGGTACAAACAAGAAGTATAGAAACTTGCTCAAGCAACAAACTTCCTGAAAATCAAAATGAACCAAACGATTACATGAGACAAGAAATATTAAAAACAAAGACGATGTAAGATATATCATAGCAAAAACAACTGACTTGGTAAAAAAGATGAAGGAGAAAAAAAAATTAAGAATCATTGGACTATCTGAACACCAAGACCAAAAAAAAAAAGTTTAGATATTATTTCTAGAAATCTTGAAAGAAAGCTGCCCAGATCTCTTAAAAGCAGAGGGCAAAGTGGAAATAAAAAGAATATAACAATCATCTCCTGAAAGAAACTCCAAAATGAAAACTTTCAGGAATATCATAACCAAAATCTAGAGCTTTGAGGTCAAAGAAAAAAATCAGCACTGCATGTAGCTAGAAGGAAAAATTCAAATATTGAGAAGCCACAGCTGGGATTAAACATAATTCAGCTTCCATCACTTTTAAGGAGTGGAGAACTTGGAAAACTATCTACCAGAAGGCAAATGAGAATCTTACAAGTAAAAAGAACTTACCCAGCACAACTGATTATAAATGGACTTTTAATAAAATACAGATCTTCCAAGCATTCCTCATAAAAAGACCAGAGCTGCAGAAAAACTTGGAAATAGAAGAAAAAGGGGAGAAGCGGGGGAGAGGGATTTAGAAGAAGGATATTAAGGGAGGAATTAGTCCTAAGGAAAACAAACCAATTAAGAATATACAAAAATATTTATAGCTCTTTTTGAGGTGGCAAAGAAAGGGAATCTGAGGAGGTGTCCATCGACTGCAAATACATGAAAGAGCTGTGGCATATACATTGACTGAATAGTACTCTGCAGTAAGAAATGATGAAGGAAGATTCTGAGAATTTGGGAAGCCTTGTATGACATGATAAAGACTGAAGTGAACAAAATCAGGAGAAAAAATTATATAATGACAACAGGGTAAAAGAAAAAAACTTTAAAAGAATTAGGAATTCTTATCAGTGTGATAACCAACCACTATTCCAGAGGACTAATGATAAAACACGCAACCTGCTTCCTAACAGAGAGGTAAAGGAGTCAGAATGAAGAATGAGACAAATTCTTTTGGAGACAGTCAATGGGGAAATTTGTTTTCACTACATGTGTTTGTGATGAGTTTTGTTTTTCTTTTCTTCTCAACTGGGGAGGAAGGGGGTAGGAGTATGAGAAGGCGGTTTTTTGCTGAATGAAAAATAGCAGTGTCAAATTAAACAGAGAGGTCAAGATGGATGAAGATTGAGAAAAGATGATCTGATTTGGAGATTAAAAGGTAACTTTGGAAAGAGCAGTTTCAGTTGAATGATGAGCTCAGAAGCCAAATTATAAAGGTCTGAGGAATGAATGAGATGACAAAAAATAAATGACTCCAGAGGTTTGGCTGAAAAAAGGCAACAAAGATAAGAACAATAGTTTTAAAAGAATGGTAGGGCCTATGGAAGATGATTTCTTTTTTCAAGGATTAGGAGACTGGGGCGTGTTTAAAGGTAGTAGGAAAAGAACAAATAGGGAAAGGCTGAGTATTAGAATTGGGGGGAGAAGACAGTTGATAAGGCAATCTGTTGAAAAAGGGGATCAAAAGTATATTTAGAGAGGTTCCCCTTGTTAAAGTGGTCCAAAGTATTATCAGACTGGAAAAAAGGAGGAGAGAGGGAGGGATGATGTCAAGGGATAGTGAGATAAAGGGAAGGGGAGGAGAGGAAGCCCATGACAGATAGCTTCAATGTTCTCAGTACAGTAAGGAATCAAGGCTCTCAGCTGACAGTATGCCAGAGGCAGAAGTATGGAAGCCTTGAGGACTTCTTTTAAGAGCTTTATTCCCCATTATTCCCCTTGTACTCTTCATGTCAGTTAAACTATACTGCTGTCTTCTCTAAAGTTGGCAGGCCATTTGTTGCCTTGCTGCCCTTGCACAAGTCATCAAGGGCATGTAGACTACTCTATCATTTCTACCTTTCTTAATTCTTTTTCTCCTTCATGGTTTGGCTTAGGTCCTATACCCTCTATTCCAGATCTCAGCTGAAAACATTCTCTCCCTCCTCAAATTTTCCTCAAGCATCCTGTCTGGTTTTCTACCCTGAACAAATCACATGTACTTGATATTATTATATATGTACATGTTATATCCCTTATTCCAAATGGGTACATGACTTAGATATAGAGGTAATCCTCTGTCTTTCATTTTATTCATTTGTAAATATTATTCTGAGATGGGTTCCACAGTCTTTACAAGACTGCCATAGGCATCCATGATACAAAAAAAGGTTAAGAATCCTTGTTCTAGGTTAACATTCCATGGTTAGTAAGACGGCATTTGACCTGTCTACTGACCATCCTTTAATCTTCACAACTAGTCCAAATTCTGATACATTTTCTTTTTTTTTAATAGCATAAATAAAGATTTTATTTGGGAGGCAAGCAAGGGGGTGGAGAAGAATGGAGGGTACTTTTTTCTTTACCTGTCACATTTCCTCCTCTCCCCTCCCATACTCTCACTGTGGCAGGAAGATAAGCTGAGTCAGCTAGTGATGTCAGGAACCCCCAATGGTAATGAGTGGGGCAAAGAGGGGAGGGATGCAATCTTCCACAAAGTCAACTTGAGCTACCAGGACTGGAACCATTGTCTTAGGAATGAATCCGGGATGGAAGAGCTGTCCCCCAACTCTGGAGGCCATGGGGTGCCTGACTCATCTCTAGAACTGGCATCTGCTTCTCGACAAGTTACTGCGGCTTCTTTGTGGCCCTCACTGTCTACAACAGTGCACCGCTCCTCTGCCACCCCATCTGGTCCAGTTATTTTGGTAATGGAGACGTTTCTGAAGAATGACTTAGGCTGGGGCTGTAAGATGACCAGGCCCTCCTGGGAGACCTGGGCATCAAGATCCTTGTTTTCTCTGGTTGTAGCATCAGGGGTCTTTGGCCACACCTCATCAAACCCACGGAAAGGCCTCTTGGAGTCCCAGTCTGGAGCTGCTTTGGGAGAGGGGCACCCCAGGTCACTCTCCAAGTCCTGGCTGAAAATCCTAGTCTGGTGACTATCTGGATACTTGAGCATCAACTCCTGGATGGTCTCCCCCTCCCTCTGCCTCTCACCTGGGGTCTCTGGCTCTGGGCCTGGGAGCTCAGGGGGACGGGAGGGCAGGGTCCAGGCCCCCATGACTACGAAAATATGGTTGAAATCCTGAATCAGTTCGTCAAAGCCAAAATTCTTGTGAAAAGGCATCTCCTCTCCATGGCCAAAACTAAAGCCAAAAGTGAAGTCCTCGGGGGACCTGGGGCCTCCAAACCTGGAACCCCAGGGACTTCCTCCTCCTTTTTCCTCCTCATCTTCATCATCCTCTTCTCTAGTCATCCCTCCAAAGAAGGGATCCCTGGGTCTCTGAGGCCCTGGGAATCCAAAAAAGCTCCAGAAAAGGTTGAACAGGCTCATCCCTTAGGCAGGACTCAAACCATCTACCTCCCCACAACCCAAGGCCCGGGTGGGCACTCCTGATATATATATATATATATATTTTTTTTGCTTTTTGGAGGGCAGTTGGGGTTAAGCGACTTGCCTAAGGTCACACGGCTAGTTTTGGTGTTAAGTGTCTGAGGCAGGATTTGAACTCAGGTCCTCCTGACTCCAGGGCCAGTGCTCTATTCACTGCGCCACCTAGCCACCCCTAATACATTTTTGTAATGACACAATTGCAGTCTATTTTGGAGTTCTTTTTGGAGATTACGGTTTCATATAATGAAAATTTAATGTATAATTTATTTTTAATAAAATATAGATAGAACAAATGCCATTCTTACCTACATTATTAAGTGAAGGATGGGGAAAGAAAAGCACTTAGGAACTCTGGAGTTCTCCTTGGTGGAAGATTTTTAGAAAGACAAAATAGCTTCATTCCAAATTATTCTGAATCACATAAAAATTTGAACTCAATTGAAAAATGCTACTTTGAAGATAGGTACTTGTATGAGTATGAAATATACATTCATTGATATGTACTACAAATGAAGTAAAATCAAATTTTTTCACTTTAATTACAATTATTCTTTATCGTGAAGATGATGCTATTGATTAATTCCCCTCTAGATTGTGAGCTTCTTCAGGACAGGAACTATTTTTTTGTCTCTTTTTGTATTCCCTGTACATGGCCCAATACTTGACACACAGTAGGCACTGAATAATGTTTGTGGATTGACTAAAAGTCAGCACTGCATAATAATATGCTATCAGTATTGAGATTTTTTTCTCCCTGTAATGATAGATTTATCCTGATTCATTTATAGTGTCCTGCTGCTGTTTTTCCTTTGTTTTTTAAATATCAATTGCACAAATGTGTAAGCTGGCTTGCTGAGTCAGTGGCTAACTGTGTCTATGAACAGAGTAAAACCAACTGGTTCATATATGACTGAGTTCCCCATCAGCATAGTGTCCTAATTAATTGAGCTAACTGGTTCTAGATGTTCAACTACAAGGTCAGAAACCCCACTATGGAGATCATGTATTTAGGTTATATGACATGAATCTGTATGACAGCTAAACCAGTCAATAATTTAAGTTCTAGCTTTTATAAGCTTTACTATATGCCGAAATTTTCAAAACTATCATAGGCAGGACTCCATCAATACTGGCAACTTTTTTTTTTAAAGCAATCAGGATTAAGTAATTTGCTCAAGGTTACACGGCCAGTTATTTCTGGGTGTGGTGCTTAGTGTCTGAGCCTGGATTCAATCCCAGGTCATCCTGACACTGGGGCCAGTGCTCCTAATCGCTGAGCCACCTGGCTGCCCCTAAGCAATTGGGGTTAAGTAACTTGCTCAAGTCATACGGCCAGGTGTTTCTGGGTGGGTGCTAAGTGTCTGAGCCTGGATTCGATCCCAGGTCATCCCGACACTGGAGCTGGTGTTCTTACTCGCTGTGCTACCTGGCCGCCCTGATACTGCCAACTTTAAGAACACTAACAACTTAATTCTTAATCCTAGCATAGAGGACAGAAACATAATACATAATTGAAATCCATACATATCTCCCTAATCTTCAATTTACCAACCCCGCTACCAAAACACTTTATCAAGAAGGAAAAGTGACTCGTTTGGGGTTCACTTCTATTTTACACACTCACAAAATCACCAGTGAAACTGTCAAAAGGATAGGAGAAGGTAGGAAAAATAATCACTGTGATATACTTTAAGTTAATTTTCATTGTGATACTGTGATATACTTTGAGTAAATCTTCATTTTCTTAAATTCTATGTAGAACAATGACTGGATATAGACTGCTCTTATCAGATAACTGGTTTGTAATCACTGTCAGTAAATGCTATCTTAAAAAAACAAAGAATAATTCCATGCATATGTGCATATGTGTATGAATTGTTTTTATATTAGAAGATAGCTAAAATAAAAGCCGAAATAATAGCATTCTAAAAATTAATTGTTTAGAGGGACGAAACTATTTTCATGGTTAAAGAAAAGTATATGATAAAAAATTTAACTTACATTGTTAACCACAGACTTTTCGTCATCTGAGCAAGCCTGGTAAAGGGTTCTGAGCACTATTTCTAAGTGCTGTGTAATGTGATCTTCTGCATGGAGTAATAAGACAGCCAGAAGCTGTGCTGACTTTACTCTATTTCCTACAACCCAGTCTGTTATATCATTACAGATGGCTGGGAGAATTTTGGAGAGGTTTCTGAAAACAAGTTCCCGGCATCCCAACACTGGACGAATCACTAGAGGAAAAAAAAAACACAATTAAAAAACCTCATCCACACACTAAATTCAGGAAAAAACAATACAATATTTCACAATATTTATAATATATGAGATTAGATTTATAGGCAATGCCATTTCTTCCTCAAACATCTTCTTCTAACACCTAGGTACAATGACTGGCACAAAGCAAATGCTTACTAAATACTTGATTATAAATAACAAATAATAAAGATAATAATAAATAATAAAGAAAAGTTACAACTTTAAGAAACATGGATAGGTATGTACATTAGGAGGATAATTAAAACCAGTAGAGATAATGCTAAGAAGAAAAGTTTTCTTTTAACTTGTGTGTCCCTCTTCCACAGGTTTCCTTATAATTAACTATACTATTACTAAGTCAAAAGGACAAATTCTGCTTCAAGATGAATATGTGCAAATTTTTCCCTATGATTTTAAGGAAGATTACAGATATATTAACTAATATGGTGCTGAACATACATGTTTTATTTTGAGGTTGTAAAAAAACCCAATGTTTTCAAAAATGGTAACTAAAACAAAGTATTAAGTAGTATTAAGAGTATGTTCTCTTAAAAAATAGTATTTACTAATGATTTCCCCCATTTCTACTTTTCTCCTTTTACTACTTATCCTTACAGTAAGTTAGGAATTTCTTTGGAATGATTCACATCTTATTTACTGTTTAAATTAATTTATTGCTATTTTTAAAAATTCACTATTTGCTTTTGCTGAAGAGATAATCTCAGGCTGTGCTTACATAACAGAAGACAGTTTGAAAAACAGCAGAGTGAATTAAAAAAATAGTTTACAAAAGTGGTTGTTCTGATAACCAGTTTGACTGAATGCAAGCTGTTTTAACCCTCCTTAATCTGTCCCAAACTGTCTACCTAAGTAAATGTATATCTGTATGCACACGTACTCACACATATCTTAAGTACAGTGTTTGAGTTACAAAATCTATATAAAAATTATAAATAGTAAATCACCTCCACTATCAATTTGTGGGAGAAAACCATTTAGAATTATAAGAAGTAACAACAGGTGGTAAAAGGTCATTTGAAAAAATAACCTTTCTACAAAGATAAATATGGAGTGGAATCCTATTTGACCAGAGGCATAAATTTAAAAAAAAAAAGATTCTTTTTGACCATTCCTTTTCAACAGTTCCTTCATTTCAGATGTTTGAATTCAGACATTTTATCCCTCTAGCTACCTACTGTCAAAGATTTTTTTTTCTTTCTACAATAAACTGTCTGCACCTGTATCCTAAGGCAATGATTGTGGTTGCTCAATGGAAAGTCATTCAATTGTTCTGTTGGCAGTGAACACTCATCAGTCTTCACTTTTCCTAGTGACCTGCAAAGGTTGTCATTGGGAGATAAAAGCACAAGGTAGTTGTGGTGTTGAGTTCATTAGTTTTTAAGTAGGAAAAGATAGTAGACCAAAATCTTTCAGGGTCCATGACATAAAGGAGAGATGCTGAATTTATTTCAGTTTGAAAGAGAATAAGGCTTTATTGTTTGCATTTAAAATTATGGACAAAAAGAACCCTAAGTTCAGGCTTTTTCATTATTACATAGTAGCTTAAAAAAAAAAAGTCAGATGCAATTTGGCAGGAAAGGTAAACAACATGAATTTACCCTCAGGTCTAAAGCAATTATTAACTTCTTAAGGACTAGAGTCCAAAACTACCAGGTCAGGTGCCCAGAAAGCTCAGCAATCACCTATTAATCTTTTCTTTGAAAACATAATTGCAGTACTTTAGCAAGCAAAATGCATGGAAAAAGACAATTTAAACAGGCAAAAGTCTGCAAAACTGTACAAAGGAAACAATGGTACTGGTTAAGCTTTTAAGTAATACAACTGACAATTACATTAAAAGATTTATTCAACCTTAAGTAACAAGAGATAAGAGTGACGCAAATATTTATAAAGTTAACTCCTATGATTTATTTTCACTACAGAACCAAAATAAAATGGTTAACAGTTTAACTTCTGTAAGTGCAGGATAAGGAGGAGAAATAATTGATGTTACAAATTCAGTGCTAGACATAAAACACAATGGAGGCCCAAAGGTGAAAAAGGGGATATTCAAAAGGGAATCAAAAGGTAATAGTCATGTCAAAGTTCACGTCTTAACTATAAGAACTAATAGGTGGGAGAAGAAAACAACCTTAATAAGCAATAAAATGGTTGATAAAACTATATTATCCTTTCACTCTTGCAGATCAAAGTTCAAATTTTGGCTTAGGGCAAAAGCAAAAATGAATTTAGTTCCCTGTCCCTGCTTTTTCTCTTCCCAAAACCACCACAAAATTTGGCTAAATTAAAGTCATAAAGAATTGTGAGACAACCTTCTGTTCTCCCTCACTAGTAGAATAGAGGAATAGATAGTGGAATCTCAGAATCAAAATCAATAATCTAAGACTTCTAATTAATACTTCCAACTAAGTAGAAAGTCACAGGTAATAAACTGAATTCAGCATTGGAAACTCAAAATCATATTCACTCCTCTAAAATGACTCACTGTGTGCCTTTGGAAGAATCACTTCTTCATGCCCCAATTTCTCTAACTGTAAAATAGGGACAATAAGAGCTTATAGACATAGTTAACAATTGTAAAATCAGAAATTCAAGAGATTATCAAAATACTTCAAAAAATTCTTCCAGGGGAGGCTAGGCGGTACGGTGAATACAGCAACAACCCTGGAGTCAGGAGAACCTAAGTTCAAATCTGATCTCAGACACTTAGCACAAAAACTAGCCATGTGACCTTGGGCAAGTCACTTAATCTCAATTGCCTTACCTTCTCCCCTCCAAAAAGCAAAAAAAAAACCCCCAAAACTTCCAAAATCTGTTGTATACCTAAATAAGGTCAATCAATCCATTCTTCATTCTTCAATACATCGATTATACAGTATAACTAAAAACCATCTTAGCAGTTAGGTGGCACAATGAATACAGTGCCAGGCCTGGGATCAGGGTTGTGACCCTAGGTAGGTCCCTTAACTCTATTTGCCTCGGTTTCCTCATCTGTAAAATGAGTTGAAGGAAATGGCAAACCATAGCAGTACCTTTGCCAAGAAAACCTCAAATGGGATTACAAAGAGTCAGTTACAACTGAACAACTGTCTTAAGGTCATGAAACCTTGCTACATTACTTGGTCAAATGACCTATTTACAACATTGTTTTTATGGAATTAACTCCCCATTACTCCTCTTTCCATCCTGCTCCACACCTTTCCACTTAATGTAAGACAATACATTCCTATGCTTTAAGACTTCCTTATGTCAAACAGTTTAGTGGAATAATTGTACTGTTATTTATCATGCCTGACAAAATAATTTTCTTCTTATAGACAACTAGCATTTTTCAAATAAGTTGCAGCTTTATTACACAGCTATTCAAACAATCAGTATTTATTCAGCACCTATTATGTACATAACATTGTCTAGCTGTATTGAATCTTAATGTATTCTGATCATTTACTGTAAAGTTTTATGTTAGCCAGTTTTCAAGTAACTTGTTACTTTTCAAAGACTTTGTTACAGTATTTGTATCATTCTGAAGAACACCAACATTAATTCAATTTAGTAACGTTTAAAGTTGAAGGCTAGTAAGACTCAGTTTTGTAGATAGATGAGAAATTTTAATACCTTTCTCCTTTCCAAAAGTAGAATACACCTCAAAAAAGTAGTGGTAGTCTAGGCTGTCAGTCACTGAGTGAAACTACACAAAATCCCATTACAATGAAATGAACGACATACATTAAAAGGGGATTCTACCTGTATCCCAAAGAGAGTAAAAGTAACAATTTGATCCATTCTCTGGCATGAAACAGACCTGACAGGTCGCTCATCATTATGAAGAAGTGCTTCCCCTTTCACTCAAGCATTGGAAAGGAAAACAGTTTTAACAGAAAAATAATTTCAAAGGAGGACTCCGGAAACCCACTGTCACAAAGTAATTGCTGCTGGGGATTCCTGAATGTTATCGTCAGTTACATGTCAAGCACGAACTTGCTCTTTTGCAGCCTAAGAGCATTATGTTCTGGTAAATAACTGTCTTGAAGACCATAAATGACCCTCTTCTAATATTTTTTGAGGATTCCTTGTGGCTTTAATGTTTCAAAGACATTGGCACAGCATATAACAGGAAACTTGCAGTATCGAGGAGCTACCTGGAAACAATATGCTCAATAGATTTGGTTGCTGCACTTTTCACCTCTTATTTCCTTTTTTTTTTTTTAAGTGAAAATATTTTTACTTTTCGTTTTTATGTCCAAATTGAACATTTACAAATAGGCACATTACAAAAATCACAGAACAAATTTTAAACGAAGTTTTAATTCAGTATCAACTACTTGACTTTTCAAAGCAGGCTTCTCTTGTCTTTCGTAGTTCTTCTGAAGTAAGCTATGTTGGTGAATTTGTTCCTGATGTCTGTGGAATATTTCTGAAATATTATTTCTGGAGTCACCTTGCATACTAAGTCCAACTGCTCTACGCAAATCTGCTTCTTCATCTTCCATATCAATTTCCTGTCGACTTAGTGCTAGAGCTCTTTGTAAATTCTCTTCCTCTTCCTCTAACATTCCTGTTCCCTCATATGAATGCCTTACTTCTAAAGACTGCTCCAGATCTGTTTTCTGTACTCTTTGATCTTTTAGGTAATTCTTCTCTAATGCGTCTCGGTCTATGCATTTGTTGCACGAGAATCATCTGCAGGAGCGGGTCAGCTTCACAGTCTGGTAGGTCCCCCTTAACAACAAATATGGAATAACCTTCCTGTTGTAACTGAGTCAAGAAAAGTGCAAGGTAAGTACCTGGTATTAATTCTGGTCCTGTCCAGAGACAGTTTAGGTTAAACCACTGTTTTCCTAATTTTTGAACTGTAAACCACTGTTCCTTACATTGCATATAAAGGATCTTCCATTTATAGGATTGATATAGGATTAAGCCTCTGACACTCTGAAGAGGACCAGCTCCAAACCCCAGACTTTTCAGGTGCTGCTTATAACTTGAAAAGAGAAGAAACCACTGTCATCCCTATTTCCTGAAGTTTGCTGTGGAATGTTCGGTAGCCTTCACTAGTGACTCCCCCCTCTGCCATCCTCACCCTCTCTTCTTCATCTAGCTGATGAGCAATAGAGGATACTTCCACAGAGCTACAATATTCCCCTTGCAACAGATTATTGAGGCAGTGCTGAGCACAGAGTGAGCCTCCTTGTTTCCAGTGGAAGATGGACTCCATGTTTATCCATCTGGAGCCAACGGCCCCACGTCGAACCACCCCCTTCTAGACCCTCCCCCCACTCACACCTCTCTCTTATTTTCTTTAAAATAACCAAAATTGTAATTCTAACACTGTCTAAACTTCTGATCTGGGCATACCTTCCACATCTTCATTTGAAACGCTATTAATGATATATGAGCACAAAATTTATTAACAGGGACTTAAGATTCATTTCCATAAACTTGTCAATATAGATTTGGGCTACTGTAAAGAACAGGTAGTCATGAAAAATCGATTTTTAAATGTAGATTTACAGCCTGAGAACAGAAAATTAATTCCAGGAGAAAATGCTGAAAATCTAATAAAGTTTAGATTTTGTGAGAACAGAAGCAAAGATTCCCAAGCATTAAAATTACCTTTAAAAAAAAAACATAACCTAACATTGTTATGGCTAGAAACACTTTACAAAGTGGGTGATTTTATTTTTTAATTGCTCATACAAAGAAGCAAAGATAAGGTTACTATTGTACTTGCAAACACTAACAAATGGATAGAGAAGGGTGTTGTGCAGAAGAACTAAATTATCTCAATTCAATGGTGAAGTCATAGTTGGAACAAACATACTGCTCCAAGAAAATGTTAATCCCAATTATATTCATCCATGGGATGGATAACTAACTTTTTCAAATTACTGGTTATAAACATTCCTTCTATTTCCAACAGTTTTTACTTCATGCTCTGACTGGAAGAATTTATATTCCTGTCAGACTCTGAAAGGGGATCTAATAAAATTAACATTTTAGTCTACTCTAGACTGTTTGTTTCATTGGAGAAATATATTATTTTATTCTTTTTAAAACAATTATCTGTATTCCTGTTGAGAAAAAGGTATGAAACTCCCTCTCTTAGTAAGCATTTAATAAATTTCCTTACTTGTAAGGTGGTAGCCTTGGGAGCAGCTAGGTATAAGTGTATAGAGTGTTGGGCCTAGAGTCAGGAAGACTCATCTTCCTGAGTTCAGATCTGGCCTCAGGCACTTACCAGCTGAGCAAGTCACTTAACTCTCTTTGCCTCAAGTCTCCTTAGCTGTAAAATGAGCTGGAGAAGGAAATGGCAAACTACTCCAATATCTTTGTCAAAAACACCTCAAATGGGATGACACAGAGTCAGATGTAACTGAACAACAACAAAAGCCTCACAAATCACTAGAGCTGCAAGAGATCATAAAGATCTTCAAATTCAGCACTGCCCAACTGATGATAAGCAGTCACTTTCCCAACTGTTGATATGTAACAACTTAGCAGCTCCTAAAACTTTTATTACCAAAAGGTTCTTACTTCTTTAAGCCTAGAAACTTAAAAAAAAAAAAAACCCAGATTCCTTCACACTTTATTCTCTCCAAGCCTGGGTAGGAGCCCTTGAACAAACTTCCAGTCATGTTATCACCACTGAATTCCACAATCTGGTATCTCAGACAGGCAGCTCTGGGACAACAAATCTTTGAACTACTGAAAGCCATTGTATTTGAAATGATCTATGGTAGAAAATTTAGATATGCTACAACAGTCTGCAGTATAAGGTATGCTACAAAACACTGATCCAATCCAAAACACATCAATTTTTACAGAACAAATTTATCCCAATTCCCGTATTTATTTGTGGCAAATATGGGCCTACCTAGCATTGTGGCTTTCACATGGAAGGCACTCAAATATTTGTTGATTGGTTTAGGAGGCAATTCAAGAGTATGGATAATGAAACTATAGCATTAAGAATCTGAAGAAAGTTGTTACAGAAATAATATATTCTGCAAAGAATTAGTCCTATATGACCCGTTTATAAAGTTTAAATCACCTAACAATATTCAAAACAAAGATGCAATTCTGTCACACTATATACAACCAAGTGGCTACTACACCACGGCTAACTAATACAAATGAGGGGAAAAAACCCTCAGAAGTCCCTTTATGGGGAAGAGGAAATAACTTTTTTTTTTGCACTTTCTGGAGGGCAACTTGCCCAAGGTCACATGGCTAGTTTTTGTGTTAAGTGTCTGAGGCCGTATTTAAACTCAGGTCCTTCTGACTCCAGGGCTGGTGCTCTATTTACTGCACCACCTAGCCACCCTGAAAATAACTTTTAAAATAAGCATAAGTATCCTTTAAATTTTTGTAAAAATTTTGATATCTTTTTTTTTGAAGGGAAAAATTCATTTTGTAAATCAGTATAAAAAAATTACTGATTCTAATTTCTTTAACCTTTTAAGTCTCTTCCTTTACCATAGTCCCATTCTAATATCTTACTGTAATGCATTAGTACCATGGGGTTCAAAAAAGATTATACCACAGGAGGTCGAACTATAGCAGGTTTTGAATAGAGATGTGGTGATGGATTTTGCATGTTTGTAATCCATGGACCAGTCTAACCAAATTTTAGAAAGGATAACCACTAGGTTGGGTGATGAAATTTAAGGCCACAGAGTTACTCTGAAAAACTATAAGCTAAGTAGGAAAGGGGTTGCTATTTGCATTGGTGGAAGGAGTATCCATATGGATGAAATCACTAATCCTTGAAATATTAAAGTTACAATTCTCATTCATGTCTTCTAAAACACACAACTTATTTTACACTAGATTTGCTGCTGTTTATCATAATATTTTCAGGCTGAGTACAAGATCTAATGAAAAAAACTATTATCTGATACAATGACTCTGGTAAGGAGTAAAATTCCAGTTTGATAGTAAATCTATCATCAAACATTATACAAAAGACAATAATTTATTTTAATGCTCTATTTCAGTTTGGCAACACTATCCTTGAGGGTAAAGATTTGATCTTAAGATCATTTTAACGTCAGAGATTCAAACAAGAGAAGTGCTATATTAAACTATTTGACTGTAAATCTCTCACACATTCACCATATATTTGTTTGATTCAAATTGCAGTGTGTATTTATTTTTTTGCCTTTGCCAATGCATATATTATTATTTTATTTTAAGGAACAAAGTATTCAATTAAAATGAAAAAGTAAATATATTTTCATAATCGATTACCAAGCCAAAAAATTAAGGAGAGAAATGGGGGAGGGTGGGAGTAATTAATTTTAGCATCTATCCAAAGACACAAGAATACCATGAAATATAAGATCATAATCTGACTTGTGGTTTAAGGGTTATCTTCATTTAGGTATCCACTATAAACATTTTCCCTAACACTTAAGAAATATCAGAGAAAATATGGAAGCAGGAATTCCCAAGAAATCTGCTATAAAGAATCACTTGTGATTTCAACACCTAAATCATACTACCTGAACCAGAACTGTCATGTCTAAAACAAGAGGTGAAAAAAAGACATTAAGACTGATTGAGGGGTGGCTAGGTGGTACAGTAAATAGAGCACCGGCCCTGGAGTCAGAAGGACCTGAGTTCAAATCCAGCCTCAGACACTTAACACTTACTAGCCCTGTGACCTTGGGCAAGTAACTTAATCCCAATTGCCCTTGCCTTCCCCCCTCCAAAAAGAAAAAAAAAAAGGCTGATTGAAAAGTAGTGTTCTAGAACTTCTTTGGGACAAATAAATAATTTTTCTCCTTAACTCCAGCTTGGTGGTTCTATTGCCTTTTTTTCTAAATGGTATGAAAATCTATATATAATATATATAATCGTTTTCTATAAAATGAGTGAGATTTTCAATCTGACAAAAGAAAGAACAATTGCCTTCCAATTTAAACTCAGGCTGTGATATAATTTTAGTCACTGAAGCACTTTCCTTCAATTTCAGCATTCCTTTCCTGTCCAAAATTAACGATTTGCCATATTGTCTGCCCCAGATTGGGACAGCTAGGTGGAGCAGTAGATTAATGCTGGGCCTGGAGTCAGAAAGACCTGAGGTCAAATCCAGCCTCAGACACTCCCTAGCTGTGTGACTCTGGGCAAGTCATTTAAACTCTGTTTGCTCAGTTTCCTCATCTGTAAGACAGGGATAACAAAAGCACATACTGTGAAGGATTGTTGTGAGGATCAAGTGAGATATTTGTAAAGCACTTAGAGCAGGGCCTGATAAATAGTGGACATCATAGAAATATTTATTCCCTTCTTCCACTTGTCATCCACAGAAAACCAGTACTAATTTTAGACTGCCTTTTGGAAATTTGGCTAATTACTATTTCATCACACTCACCTCCTTTAGGGTAATGGGATGGTGGAGGAGAAGCAAAATCAAGCTTATCCTTCAGATCATCTTCGTTTTCTTTTTGCCACTGTAGACCTATCTTCTCCCAGAGGCTGACAGCCAATTCCCTACAACATAAAAAGAAAAACTATAAAAAAAAAAAAAATCAAGTACATATTCATGACAGGGTAGGGTTGAGAGCTATGAAAATCAGTTCCTATTAATTTAAATTAAATCCATCTGAATGAATGTTATTTGGATAGCCTGTGCTTATCTAACTTAGTAAGAAAACTATAAGCTTTCCTATAACACTGAAAGTAACTGAATTTTTTTTACCATAGATCAGCAGAAACCCAAGAACTGATTCCTTGGTTAATATCTCTGCACCAAAAGCACAATCAAGATGCAAAGTTCATATTGGCCTGATAATTTTATATTCAACCTAATTTTATAACAGTTGAAATACAATGGACCTGCTGGAATCTCTTATAGGTTAACCTGAAGTAGAGGTGTATTCATAAATTATTTTTAAAGTTACTGAAATCTTAAAAATATATATAACATTATGTACACCTAAATTATATACAATTTACATACAGAAACTGGAACTTAATATATATATATATGGCATTACATATAAAACATAACTCTATATACATATATATTGTATATGTATACACACACATGCACAAAACATTCAATACCACTGAGTTCTCAAAGGCTAAACCAGTGCAGCCCAAGTTCTGGCAATTACCTACTGAACTGGAAGGATTGCAAGGATTCCAAGTATGGACCCAGGCTATATGTTTGTCATCTGAGGACCAGCCTAGCTAAGCTCAAAAGGACTTGTAGCCAGAATTCAGAAAAATTAAAATTTTAGAATTTTTAGGAAGAAAACTGTCAAATTTCAGAAAATATTACTATTCCCAATAGCAAAAAATTACTTATAGTAAGAGTTTTATGGGTTTGTTTAAATCCACTTTCAGAAAGCATGCTGAAAATAAGGCATTCTATGCTCCTTCCTCCATTCTTAAAGAAGCAGGGTACTAAAAGCATGGAATACTACATATCCTGGGTGATGTATTGGAGAATTTTTTCTCTCTCTTTTATTCCAAGGGACTGATGAGAGTAGGGGGTAGGTGGGAGGGCAGAGAAGGCACAAAATATAGCAATAAATTTTTTGAAATAAGAAAAATGATATCTTTATATTAAGCTTCAATATTATATCCTACTTACGTGACTTCGGGTATTTCATCATCAAAGCTGCTTAATAACAAAGGAATTAACTTATGAAAGAATGAATATCTGTCTCTCAAGTTTAACAGCCAGTTTCCAACAACAGAAGTCACAGCATGTCGAACCTATTTATAAAAGAAGAGTTTTATTAGTTTGTAAAAAGAATATGCAAAGTAAATTTCATATAATTATTTTAAAAAATCTTTTAGTCACTCCCTTATAAACAATCCCTCACAACAGTCCTGCCCATGAATTTTAGCATCAATTAGTACATTAATCTGAACACCCTAAAATGAAGTACTGGCAAATGTAGACCTTTCCCACCCCCATGTAAGAATTTCTGGTTCTCCAGGCAGCTAGGTGGTGCAGTGAATAGAGAATCGGCCCTGGAGTCAGGAGGACCTGAGTTCAAATCCAGCCTCAGACACTTGACACACTAGCCACGTGACTTTGGGCAAGTCACTTAACCCCAATTGCCCTCCAAAAGGCCAAAAAAAGAATTTCTGGTTCTTTAATCATATTCGTAATTCTACTTTTCATGTGGCCAGTTCTAAATAGAAAAAAAAATTCAGGTTAAGTTGAACAGCCCTGATTCTTGATCATCTGTGAAGGTAAATTCCACTGCTATCACTGTGTGTGTATACTGGAACTCATGTTGTGAATCCTTTTCAGGTGCTACATTTTAAAAGAGGTACTTGAATAAGCTTGCTACATTTTCAGAAACACTGACTTGTAAACTCGGCATTTCATAGGCCTCACTTCTTAAAGTTCAAGTAAAACCTTGGTTATAAATGAGGTATTATGGGGCCAGTGAATAGAGTACTGGCCCTGGAGTCAGGAGGACCTGAGTTCAAATCAGACACTTAAAACAAAACTAGCCGTGCGACCTTGGGCAAGTCACTTAACCCCAACTGCCCTCGAAAAAAGCAAAAAAAAAAAGTGAGGTATTATTAAGTATAATGATACTCCTAGGAGACAAAAAGTTAACAGCACCTAACTGCCTACTTTCTTTATAGTAAGGGATTTAAATATTTGTTGGAGTTTTTTTAGGCTTAAACACAATCTAAACAAATATTTGGTTATTAGTTTTTTTGGAATCAGTAAGTAACCAACAAGCATTTATTAAGGGCCTACTGTGTACCAAGCATTGGACTAAGCACTGGAGAGACAGAGACATAAATGAATAGGCCCTGACCTCAAAGAGCTTGCTTCCTAGTGGTAAAACAAGGAGCTACCAAGTTCTCCTAGTCTTTAGTTCAGTAGCTAAATCCCTCCTAAAACACAGTCATATAATGAGAAAAATAGAAATGACACAGGAATTAAAAATCAAAAACAGAAGGAAAACTTTAAGGAAAAATGTTTCATAATGACCAAAATAGCACACAGGAAAATAAAACCAAAAGCACCAAAATTATTGTCATTTATGCAGTGACTAATCTTGATTCCACAGAAATGAAGGTGAAACATGCTTTCCTCCTCTTAGTAGAAAGAAAGCAAACTCAGAATAGAACGAAGCTTAGAAGGTTGTATGCAATTTTATGCACTGATTTGGTCTGCTTTGGTACCACTACATTGTAAAACAGGTTCCTAAGTGGGGAGGGATCGTTGGGAAGAAGTGGCAATGGTTTTTTTTTTAATATCAATAAGCCTTTTTTAAAAAAGCATTTTTCACAGTAGAAAGAATGCATAGATCTTGATGAAAACCAAAAGGAATCCAAAATGGCTCTGAGTAAGTTCTAAAGCTATAATCTAATTACATAATTGTTACAAATTATACTTTTAATTTCATCTTTACATACAACAGTAGGTAGGTCATAGACACAGTGATACAAAAAGAATTGCTGGAATTGAATAAAGCTAAAAGGCAATTAATTACTTGTATTCTTATTTCTTACAATGTCATTCAAGACAAGATGCAAACAACTATTTACTGATAATACTAGAAAGTCAGTCAATGACTATATGCCAAAAAAAATCCCAAATCCAACTAAGGTGGTGCCAAAACATATGTAAGAACGTATGGTCCCTTCATGAATATGACAGCAAAGGCATTCAGAAGAATAATTAGAGACTTACGCCGCGCCAATCTGGCAGGGTTTAAATATGCTCTTTAGAGAGTTTTATGATAAAAAAAAAAAAAACACCAAACCCTCCCTGAGGCCAATGTTCAAGAATATTGTATAAACTTGCTAGAACGAGTTTTGGTGCTCTGTTTCTGCCTATACTTTAACTGTGACATCTGGCACAGCTATTCAGGTAAAAGGCAATCAGCACCTATATAATGGGCATTCACATCTAGAAACAAGAAAAGAATGGAACTATCTGTAAAGAGTAAATTTTAAATTTCTCACTTTATTAACTGAAATAACTAGGAAGGAAAAAAAAGGGTGAAAGGAGGAGGATTTTAGGTGTTTGGTCTCCCTTAATGAGAACCTAGACAATCTTTTCTACCTATTTCTTTCCAGTGTGCTAAAGAATCTTACAAATTTAACTTAGTGACAAGGTATTTATTGAATTTATTTTGTTCATATGGGATAAATACTAGTTGCCAAGTAACAGTTTTACTAAATAGAAAACATTTCATTTATAGAAAAAAACCCTCAAAACTTAACTGATTAGAGAGTGGCTCAAAATAGAAAACTATCTACTTAACCTTTCATGTTACTGACAATATCTACACATATACACTAAGCCCTAAAATGGGGGGGAGGTAAGATACCAAAGGTGAAAAACCTAAATAAAAAGCAGATTAATAACATGCACATAAAAATGAATGACTATTTCAGGTCTCCTTTTTGATAAAAGAAATTATTCTGAAAGAAAGAAGTCCAAATATAACTAGAATTCTATTGTAACAATATCATTAAAATATTAAGTTCTATGTAAATAAGGCTGTTCTCGGTCTGGTCAATAGTCCATGCTAACATTCTCCTTTGCTGATATGGATAGATACAGTAAATTCATAACCAATATATTCACTGAGCACATGGTTCTAAAATCACACAATCATGAGGGTTAGAATAGGAACTCGAGGTTACCAAACTCAAAAGCTCTCATTCATGGATGAGGAGCTGAGGCTCAGAGAAGCTACGTAACTTGCCCAAGGACCAACAGTAAAAAGCCAGAATCAATCTGGTTTTTTTAAATGTCATCCTATTTTGGTAAAGTACTCATACATAGTACTCGTTATTCACTTTAGAGGCAGATTGTGGAGCAGGAGACAGAGAGCTGGGCCTGGAGTCAGAAAGACTCAAATTCAAATCCAGCCACAGACATTTAGTAGCTGAGGGACCCCAGGCAAGTTACTGAATCTGTTTGTCTCAGTTTCCTCAACTGTAAAATAAGGATTATAACTGCACCTGCCTTGCAGGGTTCTTGTGAGGATCAAATGAGATATTTGTTACAAGTGTTTAGGATGGTACCTGGAAGGTGGGAGGTGTTAGAACATAAATGCTTATTCTCTTCCCTTTATAACAATCAATCACTTCAGTGGCTCTTCAGGTTGTGAACTTTGTGTTGCTCAGAGCCTAAATATTTTACAACAGCCCCAATCAACCTGACCAAAAATTCTTTATAAAAAGATTCATAAAATGCCAAGATACTACCAACACTTCCTGAACATTTGTCAAATCTAATTTTAAATTTCTTATGATAGATTCAAACACATATATAAAGTTGGCAAAGCAACCTCTGTTTTGCCAGGTGAACTGGCAACATCTTTCATTTTGTGTAACACTCCCCTTCTCATATCTGTGTTACATAAGCAATAATAAAAAATATAAATCACTCACAGTATATCCCTTCTTTGTGTATCAGCAAAAAGTTTCCATTAACTACAGATAATTACAACACAGCCATTTTGATAATTTCTGGCTTAGAAAGCTGACTTCTCCTTAAAAGGCAGATACATAGTATCTCATCTTCCCAAAATCTCCAAGCAGTGGCAGTCCTTTAGGGGCACAGCAAACCCTTTTTTTGTCCTTTATTCTCTTTTTTCAGCTTCACATGATAAGTAAATTCTATTTATACAGGGCCTACCAGCAATGGATTAAAGTTGGGGTTTTGGGTCTGATTGACTGCAGGCTTTCTTGATTTTAGTCTGCTTCAGAGGATATGGGTTCAATGTGCTATTCTGGCCACTAAGTGTCCTCACATTTTTCTTCATTGCTACCACAATACTCTCAAACTCTTCACTGTGCTGGTACTAGAGAATAAATTCTGACCCAAAAAGATTCAGAGAACGATTGGAAACTCAGATCTGAACTCTTCATGAAGCCATTTGGGGTTTTCTTGGCAGACGCCGGGGTGATTTGTCATTTCCTTCTCCAACTAATTTTACAGATGAGGAAACTGAGGCAAACAGGGGTAAGTGACTTGCCTAGGATCACATAGCTAGTAAGTGCTGGAGACCCCATCTGAACTCAGGTTTTCCTGATGCCAGCTCTGGCATTCTATCCACTGTGTCACCTAGCTACCCAAAAGGGCCCTTGGAGATTACCAAGTCCAACCCCCTTCATTTTACAGATAAAGAAACAAAGGTCTAATCCTCCTAGTGACCTGCCCAGGGTCAAACAGCTGTCAGTGGCAGAGGTAAATTCTGAACCCAGTTCTTCCAGCCCACAAGTTAAGCACTCCAGCCATTGAAACATACTGCTTCTAAGGAAGAGAGGTCCAGGACAGCATTCTGCCATGTTTTCTAAAAGTCAAAGCCTGCACAATATTCTACATTGGGAGTGGAGGGGGTATCACTCATTCCAGGACCAATGAGGCCCAATTCTACTTAGTTTCAAGGCTCAGACAAGATCATGTCGAATAACTTAAAATGAAACACAATTTATATAAAATGACTTAGCTGAAATATGTTTACTATAGATTTTAAAATAGTGGAACTACAGAAAAGTGAAATATGACTTATTAAAAACAGAGAAGCACAAGAATCCCCTAAGTTATAACTGGTCCAGGTCAGGGAAAAATAAAACAAAACATTCTTTCTTCAAACATAACTGTAATTGAATTTTGAAAAGAACATATGTGGTGGACAACAACAGAAGCAGTACAATCAAGAAGATGGTTAAAATCTAAATGTTGTTATGAACCCCTGCAACCAGAAGTATTAGTTCTTGTTACTTTTTTTTTTTTTTAAAGCAATCAGGGTTAAGTAACTTGCTCAAGGTTACACGGCCAGTTACTTCTGGGTGTGGTGCTGAGTATCTGAGGCTGGATTTGATCCAGATCATCCCAACACTGGAGCCGGTGCTCTTACTCGCTGAGCCACCTGGCCACCCCTAAGTAATTGGGGTTAAGTAACTTGCTCAAGATTACATGGCCAGGTGTTTCTGGATGGGTGCTAAGTGTCTGAGCCCGGGATTCGATCTCCAGGTCGTACTGCTACTGGAGCCAGTGCTCTTACTCGCTGTGCTACCTGGCTGCCCCAAGTTCTTGTGACTTTTGTGGGCAGTTTTCATATCTGTACAAATGATAGCTACAGCACCTGTTGTCTGGTTCTGTTGAAATAAAGAATCAAACAATTTTGTTTTAAAAAGCAAGCTATATATTTTATGTACATCTTACATTCAGTTGTTTTATCTTTCTTTAATAAAAACACATTTAACAAAATCTTGGCTGATAAAAAGGTGGGCCTTTTATTCTCTAATTAGTGCATTCCAGGATTGGTGAGTTTGTCCCAGTAAGCAAAGTGCTTCCAAGAAGCATGAATCCTTAACCTTAGGAAATGTAATTTTGGCTACTAGGGTACTTAACTGCCCTTTCTACTACTGATCTCAGATTTGTTCCTACTGCCAAAATTCTCATCTCTTTCCCTCCCAATCCCTATGATTTATGTTATTTAATCTCAATTGGACCATCAGAAGCAATGCAGTCTTTTTACTCCTCTCTAATAGATTCTCTGTCCCAATCCTTACTGAGGGTAATCCAAATCTTTTTCAAGGTTCTCATACCATCGTCTTACCAAGGACAACATTTCTACATGTACCCTTGGTCCCATTCCTTCTTTTTCATTTTTTGCAGGGGGGAAGGTAGGGCAGTTGGGATTAAGTAACTTGCCCAAGGTAACATGGGTAGTTTTTGTGTTGTATTTGAGGCTGTTTTTGAACTCAGGTCAGTCCCATCCCTTCTTATCTTTTCCAGAAGACTGCCTCCTGATCAGCGGAGATTGTAGAGGAAGTTGAGCGGAGGACTCCTCATGCTTTATTGAGAAAATAGAGACTTTGCTCTGAGCTCCCCTTTCCCCCCTCTCTTCGTCTTAAAACCTCTTGATATCATCTCTAATTCTTACTTTCTTTACTCTAACTCTGATGAGTTACTCTAACCCTTATGAGTGAGTGAATCAGTCAATAACACTTATTAAGAGAGTACTATGTACCAGGCACTGTGTTAAGAACTGGAGATACAAAGAAAAGTCAAAGATAGTCCCAGTTCTCAAGAAGGTTAATTTAATGGGGAAGGCAACATACAACTATGTACAAGACATAGAAATAATAAATTAGAAATAATCAACAAAGGGAAGACACTATAGTATAATTAAAGGGATAGGGAAAGGTTTCCTGTAGAAAACTGGGATTTTAGCTGGGACTTTAAGGAAGTCAAGGCATGGAGATGATAAGAGAGAGATCATTCCTGGCATACAGGACAGCCAGTTAAAATGCACAAAGCGGGTGGAGAGAATGTCTTGGTTAAGTAACACCTAGGAAGCTAGCACCATTGGATCACAGAATAAATGGGAAAGTGGTGGTGGGGGTATAGAGTATAAGAAAGTGGGGAGGGAGAGAGAGGAAGGACAAGTTATGAAGAGCTTTGAATAGTAGAGGATTTTATATTTGATCCTGTTGATGAAGGGAAGCCAGGGGAGTTTAGTCAGACCCTGTATTTTTAGATCCTTTTTTGACAGCTGAGTAGAGAATGGAATAAAATGGAGAAGAAACTTGTGGCAGGAAGGCCAACCAGCAGGTTACTGCCAAAGTCCAAGTGTGATATGATATGCCTGCACTAGGGTTTAATTATCCTCCATATATCCAGCCACAGTCATGGTCTTGATCATTAGTGGTACATCTTCAACCACCTATTCAAACCGGATGCCCCATAGGCTTCCCAAGTTCAACATAGCAAAAAGAGAAGTTATTATCTCTCCCACAAACTCAACTCTTTCCCAAACTTCCCTATTTTCTGTTAAGGGCATCTGTCTTTAAAGTCACCCAATTTGGCAACCTTGATGTCATCAACTCCTCACTCAACTTCACACCACACAACTGATTTTGCCTGATTTTGTTACTTCAAACTAAGTGACATCTCTTATAAAACCAGCCCTTAATTTCTATTCACATTGCCAACACCCCAGATCGGGCCTTTCTCACCTCTTACTTGGACTTCTGACCTGTACTCCTGCTTCCTAGTTGTTCTCCTTGCCTCAAGACTCACCTTTCTACTACAATCTCCACATTGCTGCTAAGTACAGTTCTGACCATGTTATTCTCCTACTTAATGAACTCTGTCTTTAAGCTCAAACAGAAACTTCTAAATCTGGCTTTAAAAGCCCTCCACAACGTGGCTCAAATCTACCTTTTAAATCATTAATTAATTACAGTATTTAATTAAAGTAATTAATTACTCTATAATCCAGCCAGACTGGACTTGTCACACACAGTGCATTCAAACATAACACTCCATCTCAGCATGTCTTTGTAATGACCTTCCACTTGAAGCATTTTCTGATTTCCCCATATGCTAGTGCTTTCTCTCAAAAAGCTACCTTGCATTTATTTTGTATATGGTTACACATATACACATGAAGGAAGAGAATGAGAAATTCTTGTCTCTGAATTCTTTGTATGGAGCAAAGTGCCTGGGGCATAGTAGATACTTAACAAATGTTTGCTGATTGACTGGCTGATTCTCATAATAACTTTGTGCGATGTATATATTGTTATACAGCTCGCTAATGTGTGAGAAAGAATTGAAACCCCGATCTGCCTCTCATCCCACTGCTTTCTCCACTATGTGCTGCCACTATCAAGTAAGAAAGTGTGTACATCCTCATGACAGTAAAAGGCCAATGAAACTTAACTGAACTACGACCACTCTAAACATGGTTCTTAGAGTATAAAAAATATGTTAAAAATTGGTTAACGGGGTGGGGCAGAGTCAAGATGGTGGTATAGAAACAGGACTTCCATGGCCTCCAGCTTCCACCTCCCCCGATTCATGTAAAAGGGGACTCTGAACAAACTCTGGAGCTACAGAACCCACAAAATGACACAGAGAAGCTAACCTCCCCCTGAGGACAGCCCAGCAGGCTGGCAGGAATTGGCCTGCCCAGCGATCTGGGAGCTGAGCCCAGCCCCATGAGAGCTGGAGGTTTTAGCCCCAGGGTAGGCCTGACCAACCACAGCTGGAGGGACTCCAGCTCACCAGCAGCTGTGGCCGTTTACAGAATTATCAACACATAGATGCAGAGGACAAAGTGAGAGGTCAGTGCGGTCTGGACTTTGGGACCAGTAAGTGGGAGTGTGTGGCTTTTGCCCCCGGGGCGAGAAGCCACTGAGGAGCAGGCACAGACAGCCAGCGCCATGTGGCCTGCAGAGTGTAGGGGGACCAAGCACCAGTCCGAGGGGTAATCGCTATTGCTTTAACCTGCTTGGATCTGGATTGCAGTCTAGGGTGGAGGTCCTGGGGTGTGCACCCAGCTTGTCAGAGAGTGTGGAAGCTTCAGAGAGGGCACCCATCTAATACCTCAGCAGCTGAGAAAACCCCAGCGTTTGGGACGAAGCTCCACTGTCTGGTGGCGGAGTCCTACTGTGGCAAAAAGCCCAGGGGTCAAGTGACTGAGGGGTGACATGACCAGGCAAAGGAAGAAAAATAAACAGAACAACCCAACTTTACACTCCTATTTTGGTGACATAAAGGATTAAAGCATGGAACAGGAGGAAGACAGTGAAGTCAGAACTCCTGCACCAAAAGCTTCCAAGAAAAATACAGGCTGGTTACAGGCTATAGAGGACCTTAAGAAGCAGATAAGAGAAGTGGAGGAAAAATTGGGAAGAGAAATGAGAATGATGCAAGAAAATTACAAAATGAGAGTTAACAGCCTGACTGAGGAAAATAACACCTTAAAAAAAAGACTAACTCAAATGGCAAAATAGGCTCAAAAAGGCAATGAGGAGAAGAATGACCTAGAAAATAGATCCAGGAGAGATAATTAAAAAATTTTGGACTACCTGAAAGCCATGACCAAAGAAAGAACCTAGAAATCATCCTCCAAGAAATTCTCAAGGAAAACTGCCCTGATATTTTAGAACCAGAGGGCAAAATAGAGGTTGAAAGAATCCACCAATCACCTCCTAAAAAAGATCCTCCCCAAAAAACTGCTAGGAGTATTATAGCCAGGTTCTAAAATTCCCAAATCAAGGAGAGAATATTACAAGCAGCCAGGAAGAAACAGTTTGAATATTGTGGAAACACAATCAGGATAACACAGGATCTGGCAGCTTCTACACTGAGGGATCGAAGGGCTTGGAATATGATATTCCAGAGGTCAAAAGGAGCTGGGATTAAAACCAAGAATCACCTACCCAGCAAAACTGAGTATCATGTTACAGGGGAAAATATGGAATAGAGGACTTTCAAGTATTCTTTTTTTTTTTTTTGCAATTTTATTGGATTCTTTTTTTCTTTTTTTTTTTCCGAAGGCAATTGGGCTTAAGTGACTTGCCCAAGGTCACATGGCTAGTTTTTGTGTTAAGTGTCTGAGGCCAGATTTAAACTCAGGATCTCCTGACTCCAGGGTCGGTGCTCTATTCAATGCACCACCTAGCCGCCCCTTTCAAGTATTCTTCATGAAAAAACCAGAGTTGAATAGAAAATTTGACATTCAGATATAAGAAGCAAGACAAGCATGAGAAGGTAAACAGGGAAAAGAAATCATAAGGAACTTATTAAATCTGAACTATTTATATTCCTACATGGAAAAATGATAATTGTAACTGATAAAACTTTTCTCAGTATGAAAATAGTTGAAGAGAATAGAAATATATATGTCTATATAGGAGGGTATGTGGGCATATGAATACATATGTGAATGTGTGTATATATGTGTACAGGTATACATAGATAGAGGGCACAGGATCAATTTAACAGGAAGGGATGATACTTAAAAGGTGAAATTAAGAGGTGAGAGAGGAATATAATGAGAGGAGATGGGGAGAGACAGGATGGGGTAAACTATCTCATATAGAAGAGGCAAGGGAAAATGGTTACAATGGAGGGGAAGAACAGGAAGGCAAAAGGGAAAGGGTCATCCTTATTCTCATTGAATTTGGCTCAGGGAGGGAATGACATACACACTAAATAGGGTATCTCACCCTACAGGAGAGTACGGAGGAAGGGGATGAGAAGGAGGGGATAATGGAAGGGAGAGCAGCTGGGAGGGAGGGAAGTTGGAAGCACGAACTTTTGAAAAGGGACAGGATCAAAGTAAAGAATAGAACAAGTGGGAAGTGGGATAGGAGGGAGGGAAATATAGTCAGTCTTTTACAATATATCTACTATGGTAATGTATTGTATAGTTACACATGTACAACCTATATTGAATTGCTTATCTTCCCAGTAAGGGTGGGTGACAAGGGAGTAAGGGAATGAATCTGGAATTCAAAGTTTTAAAATCAGATGTTTAAAAAAAAAAAAATATATATATATATATATATACTATTATTAATACTATTTTACATGTAATTGGGAAATAAGATATACAGGCACTGGGGCATAGAGATCCACCATGCCCTACTGGAAAAGTCGAAGGGGGTATGGGAGAAGATATGGGAGAGAGCAGACTAGAGGAGGGGATATCCTGTGGGACTGCTATTTTGGGGTGGTGGGTAGGGGAAAAGCAGGGAGAAAATTTGTAACTGAAAATCTGGCGGAAATGAATGATGTAAACCAGAAGTTAATAAAGCATTTGAAAAAAATAAAAATAAAAAATAAAATGTCACAAAAAAAATTGGTTAATGGAAGGATACAGGGGAGGAGAGGTAAAAATAAAACCAGCTGTAATATTACTGAATGGGTGTGTATGGGTGTGTGTGTGTGTTCAATCTATGTGATCTTTGAAGACTTAATTACTAAAAAAGAGAAATACTACACTGGTACTACTAATGAGAAAGGAATGGGAAAAGTAATTTACTAAATGAGCCTTGGTGTTCTAAAGTTAGTATACTTTCCAAAAGAATTTCATTTACTTAGATTCCTTCATTCTTTCCATGTCTTATGAGAAAAAGGGTTCCTTGAATTTTATTCCTCATTATCTCCTTATATTTTTATTTAACATTTTCATCTTTTGGATGTTCCTTTTTCCTATTTTTAAAAAATCTAGTATTCAATTATTAATTTTGCCCTTAATCTTAGCCCTTCTTTAAGCTAATTCTACTTACATGCATATACCTTTTTAACTGCTCATAATATACTTTGGTACCAATGCTCTATGTAAACCAAATTACTGAAAGGCTTTTATTCCCTGAATTGTAGGAGTATTCTGAGGAATAGTTAAGTACCCTATGGGTAATGACCATGTCTTGTTTATTTGTGTCTCACCTCTAGAAGGAAGTACCTAATTTTTATTCAACAAATGAGTTTTATCTTGAGTAGGTCAGCTACTCCCCCCAGATCTCAGTTTCCTCATCTCTTAAATGGGGAGGTAAGAAGTTAGGACATGTGTAAACTTAAAGAAACTAAATGTATAGAGAATAAATACAACTAAATATAAGGTCATTTTCAATCCTATCTACTGTGAACTGATTAAATTATGTATAAGAAGCATTATAAGGGGCAAATCCACTTATTTTTTACCACAAAATAAATTGAATCTTCTCCACATTACCCTTTAATCCTCGGGAATATAAATCAATGCATTGCAAGTAAGCCTCTAAGTGTTTCATGAACTAGGTTCAAAAGCTTTAAATGAGAAGTCATCTCAAAGATTCTGTTTCTATGAATCAAATTATATTTGTCCAATGTTAACATTTTGTCTTATCCCTTGGCCTATCTCTTCCATCATACTATAAGTGTTACAGCATCTTGTAACATTATTTCCATATATACAATTACACAACTCCCTCCTGGTAGTTTTCTTATGCTACACAAACAGAATCTATTGTGGCTTCCAGAATGTTCTTTCATATTTCTGCTTATCTCCTTTGATATCTATTCCAATGTAGATAAGAGAAAGCAATTTCAGAAATCCTTATTTTTAGCATTTCCATTCTTTAACTGAAGTTTTCAGTATAATATAACCATGTTGTACCTAAAGATTACTTTTCCCCCCTTCCTGTCTCCCCTTTTTCCTTTCTCTCTCGCTCCCTCCTCCTTCTCCCTTTCCCTCTCTAGATATACACATACACATGCGTGTATATATATATATATATATATATGTATGCACACATATTCTCTCTTTCTCACACACACACACGTTTTCAACTCCAAAAAACTGTTTATAGACAGGTTTTTTATTCTTCCTCTAATGCATTTACCTTCCCCATAATGAAATGAAAATTAGGGGATGGGGCAGGGAGAGGAAGGAAAGACCAAGCCTCATTCCTTTTTATGGCAGTTTTACCCTTCTTGCAAATTCAGACTTGGTATTTTCTGTCAAGAAAATATGGGAAAGTTCTATGGTAGTAAAACTAAAAAAGGAACCTCCCACCACCAATTTGTTTCAGTATGTATGCTAAGCAGCAAATTCCAAATTTTACTCTCACTTTTTTCTGAACATTATAGCATTCCAGTTAAAGTAGTGATTTCTAGTTTATCTTTCATTGTTCTCGATGGTCTGATTTCATTTTCCTCCCTTCCCAATCTTGACTCTACAGTTAACTAGTTTAGTTCAGTACACATCATCCTCTACCCTTGAATCCTTTGACCTCTTAGTCTTGTCATCATTCAGGTCTTGCTGAATCCCAACCTTGGATTACCCCTATCATCTATCTGCCTCTTTGCTTTTCCTCACAGGCTGTCAAACAATGTGCTGAAGGATGTCACACAACTAGGCTGACTGGGTCCACTACAAATTTATGTGATCTAATCCTAACTGGGTCCCTCACTGTAGCAAGGCAATTCTATTCTTCCCTACTTGGCTACTTTTCAGAGTAGTTGTTCCTAACCTAATTTTATTCTCTCTTCAAGCTTCCCTTACCACTTTACCCTCCTTTTCTCTCAGTTATGGACTTTACCTCTTACTTTACTAAGAAAATATGGGCCATTTACCATGGGTTCCTTCCCCTACTCTAAATCTCAAAACACCTTGACATCATGCCCCATTCTCCACTCCCCAGAGCTAGTCTCTACAAGACCAACTCTTTCTATCTGCATTCTTCATTCTGTATCACATCTCCTTAAATAGCTTGCCCCCACAATCATTCTAATTTTCAATCTCTTCTTATCTACTGGCTCTGTCCCTACCACCTACAAACATGCCTAAATCTTCCTCATCCTCAAAAATCTTTCCCTTGAACCTACAATGTTCTCAAGCTTTAGCTCTCTTTCATAGCTAAACTCCTAGAAAAGTCTGTTTATACATTCCATATGCACTTTCTCTCCTTTCATTAACTTCTCAATTCCTTTTAATATGGTTTCTGGCCTCATTATTCAACTAAAACTACTCTCTCCAAGATTACTGGAGATATCTTAATTACCAGTGGATAGAGTACCAGACCTGGAATCAGGAAGACTCATCTTTCTGAGTTCAAATCTGGCCTCAGAAACTTAGTAGGTGTGCACCCCTGGGCAAATTACTATACCCTATTTGCCTCAGTTTCTTCAATCTGTAAAATGGGTTGGAGAAGGAAACAGCAAACCACTCTTTTAGGAAAACCCCAAATGAGGTCAAGGATATAACTGAACAACAACAAATATCAAATTCAGTGGCCTCGAGTCTTACTTCACTGACAGACACTTCCTCCCTCACCACACACACACACACACACACACACACACACACACACACACACACACACACACACACACACACACACACACACACACACACACACACCTCCTATATAATCTACTCCTCCCTGCTTTCTCCTGGCATTGCCCTTTTCTTGTCTCCTCACTGCACTGATGCTTCTTCAATCTCTTTTTCAGGGTTATCACCTGGGGGGGGAGGGGGCAGGGGCGCCACACCCTACAGACCTCCCTTCTTCCTCTAAATTCTCTCTTGATGATCTCATCAGTTCCCAGGTGTTCAAGTACTGTTTCTATGCAGATAACTCCCTGATTAATAAATCCACCTGTCTCAGTCCTGAGCTCCATTTTCTCATTACCACTTGTCTACTGGACATTTCAAACTGTAGGCATCTTAAAATCAATGTGTTCCTGTCCTCCCTGGAAAAAAAGAACTTACTATGCTCCACTGTCAAAGAGGACTGTCAAAGTGATCCATGATATAAAAAAGGTTATGCCTGCCCTATACAGTCCTAGAGATTCTGAAAAACAGTAATCTTCCATCTTTTTCCAATTTATTGCATTCTTTATCTTCTGAATAAGCGAGCCACCTGACTGTCCAGTTCAATACTCTTTTCCATTAAAGTGAGCTGTTAGCACATCTAAGCTAGTCTCCTGATGGAAACAGAAATGAAGTGTCCAATAAAGAAAGAAAAAAAAAAGGAAAAAAGTTACCTGGGAGACATCATCAAACAGCCTTTGTGCAAAATGAGAAATAACATCATCCACTGACTTGGCATTACCAAACTGTATCACCAACCCTGTGGCCTGAATCACGGCCACTCGGACCTTGGAGTGCTGGTGTGAAATCGTGTGCATGAGAGGGGCTATTAAGGATTCCGACTGCATGTGGAAATGATCTGCAGAGAAAAGGAAAGAGAAATCTCTTGAGCGAAAACCTTTCCACGCGCTCTGGGGGTGCTGCCGGGGCCCCCATTACCTGGGATAATCTGCGCGTAGTCCCCCGCCAGCTTGCAGCTCTCCCTCTTGACGTCGGGGAAGGGGTCCACGATGGTCCTCTGCAGGATGCGCACCATCTCGTCCAGGTAGGGGGCCAGGCTACGGCCGCACAGCCGCACCACGAGGCTCAGCAGCTCCACGAGCGCCAGGCGCAGCTCCTCACACGGCTCCGTCGGCTGCCCGGAGCCCGGGCCGGCCAGGCGCTGTGTGAGCGCGGGCATGAGCTGTGGCAGCGCGTCCTGCGGCCGGGCTCCGTGGCTCAGGCCCAGGCGGAGGAGCTGCACGGCCAGGCTCCGGCACTTCTCGGCCGGGTCGCCCAGGCAGCGGAGCAGCCGCGGCAGGAGCAGGCGGCCGAACAGCTCCTGGAAGTCGGCGCTTGGAGGCAGCGAGGCCCCCTCTTCCAGCTCCCGCTGGAGGCCCTCCAGGGCCCGACGCCGGCTTAGCTTGGCCTCGGCTTCCAGGCCTGGAAGCAGGCGGCTCACTGCCTGGCTCAGCTCCTGGGCCGAGCGCCTATCTCCGGCGGCGCCGGGACCCTCGAGCACACGGGGATCCGTCACCAACGCCGCCATGACTTCTGTGTTGCTCGTTACTAAGTGGAAACCAAACTTTTACGACAGTCGCGGGACGGATTACGGCACTACGGGTAGGGGCGAGGGGAAAAAAACTCAACATATACACAAGAACCAAAAAAAAAAAAAACTTTATTGAGCTCACTTTGCAAAGGGACAGAACACAGATCTGAGATGCTGCTGCTTCTACCCTAGCTCGCTCTGTAGGAGGAGGCAGACATACCCTGGTATGGTAGCAAATGACATCACGCATGTGCACTGCTTTCCAAAACTTAAAACGCCATAGAAATGCTGCCGCTTCATCCTCATCCTCATCCAAAGCTACGGTTCTTAACCGGAAGGGTGGGGGGCAAGGAGGGGGCTGTGAAGTTGGGGACAAAAAAAAAAAAAGTCATTTCAATTTTATTTGATAAGGCACTTAGTAAGCACTTAAATGCTTATTGATTGGTTTATAAAGAAGGTGGTTTCTAACTCCAGTGTCTATGCAAGTCTAATTCCTGAGTCTAGTTGGCTATGCCACAATGGTAAGCATAGCCATTTATTTTCCTAGCATATTCTCTCTGACTCGATCATTTTAGAGTGCAGAAAATGTAAATGTCATTTGCAAATGATCTCACACAAGTTAGATTGTGAGCTCCTTGAGGACTGGGAATGTCTTGCCTTTTTTTTTTTTTAATATTCCCATCCCTGGGGGTATACAAATGGGAGGATGCTTTGTCACACCAGTCCTGGCACATAGTAGGCACTTAATAAATTTTTATTGTATTGCACTGTACCAGACTGCCGGAAGTGGTTTGTGATGTAAGAAAAAAAGAGTTAAGAATCTTTGCTCCAAGGCTTCCTGTGGAATACTGCAATAAAGTTTTGTTTGTCCAAAACACCTTAAGGAAAAAGGTCTTTAAAAAAAAAATTTTTTTTTAGTTTTTTATTTTCATTTCCATAAAATTTTGAGTTCCAGATATTCTCCCCATCTCTTCACTCCCCAAACCCCAAGATGTGTAATTTGATATAGGCCCTACATATACATTTATATTGAACCTATTTTCACATTAGTCATATTGTAAAGAAGAAATAGAACAAAGAAGAAACAAACAAAAAAAGAAAAAGAGAGAGAGAGAGCAAATGATGTGTTTCAATCTGTATTCAGACCTCATAGTTCTTATTTAAAATGTGGACCGTATTTTCCATCATGAGTCCAAAATGTCTCACTCTTGACAAGCAATGCTAGTTAGAATGTAAGCTCCCGGAGGATGGAAGTTTTGGTTTTTGTCTTTGTATCCTCAGCACCTAGCACGGTGTGCTTAAGAGATGATTAGTAAATGCTTTTCCATTGATTGGTGTGACATGGAAATAAGATCTGATTATGACACCTCAGGCATGTAAGGGAAGAAGGGCATGGACCAGAGGCATCTGAGAAGAGACAATTTCACCATGAGCTAAACTACGTGATTCCTCACAGCTTCTTGGAGCTGGAAGTGTCTTTTCTTTTTATCTCCCGTACTTGTAGCAAGATGCCTGATACTTAGTATGTGCTTTAAATAAAAGCTATCGAGTTGACTGACTCAGCAATCTGATTAGTGCCAACAGAACTGGAAGAAATGGCAGAGATTGTTTATAATTTATATAATTTATAAGGAGGAAACTAAAACCCAAAGAGATAAAGGATCTTGCTTAGAATCAGTGCTTATAAATGCCCACTTTCCACTGTTTTATACAGACATTTCAGCTGAAGTTTAGTCGTTTCCTACCTACCTCACAGATCACACAATGAAAGAATAAATTATTTATTGAATATCTATGCAGTGCCAGGTTCATAAATCCTACGTGCCAAATCCTACAGACCTTTGTCTTGTCTTCTCTTATTTCTACCTCCCTCCCTTTGGATCAGTTCTCTATAAACCGATGGGTGTTTAATGAAATGCCAATTGATCAGTACACTTACGATCAGCAAATAATAATATAGTCAATAATTTGAGGTTTAAATTTTTAGCTCTGTAAAGGAATGGGGTGAGCTACTATCTCATTTGCCTGAAGTCTTTCTATTTCAACACTGGAATTCCTCAACTTTAAAGGGATTTTCTGCCAAGAATGCTGAATACTAGATATATGCCACTTCCTTGGTTTCCTGAGACATATTCATTGTTGTTTAGTTGTTTCAGTCACATCTGACTCTTTGTGACCCTGTTTAGAGTTTTCTTGGCAAGGATACTGGAGTGATTTGCCATTTCCTTCTCCAGTCCATTTTACTACTAAGGCAACTGAGGCAAACAGGGTTAAGTGACTTGCCCAGGGTCACCCAGTTAGTAAGTATGTGAGGTTATATTTGAACTCAGGAAGATGAGTCTTCCTGACTTCAGGTCCAACACTCTATCCACCTTACCAGTGAGGCAGCAGCCTTATATTCATTTGATATTAAAAAGTATTCAAGTCCAACTGATCATGCCATTCTAAAGTTTTCTATACTTAAACTTTTCAAGTTTATGAAAACTCAAATTTCTTCTTAAATATAAGGAGCTGATCAGAGGAGTATCCCTAAGTTACCTGAATCTTACAAGTGTAATAGAAATGAAAATTTAAAGATCTTCCCTGCCCCTAGGCAAAAGTACACCTGGAGCCTGGGGTGAGAGGCTTGTTTTTCAGTAGATACTTCTTGATTGGCCAGTGGGTCCAGAAGGTTGTTACATTCTCTGAGCCAGGAGAAGGCTATATAAACCCTGATGTGTAGCTTTGTTTTGGGGCTAACTTTGAGAAATGTTCTGTGATATGATCTGGATTATGGGAAGCCGTTGTCCAGAGCCCCCCAGCTTTGAAACCCAGATATTGATTGGGTATGGATGTAATGGTTGGACAGTCTGAAATCTGTCTACTTGATCTGTTTCTGTCTTGATAATTCTGTCTGTATATTCTGAAGGGTGCTGACCTCTTTCCCCTGAACTAGGTAAACGATACATGTTTGACTGATTAAAGTAAGCTTGTTAACCCATTTTGAGTTGCTTTCCTTTAACAAAGCAGATCTAAGAGCCTGTGTGAGCAGCCACCCTGGGGACGCTGGGGTGCTTGCCGCTACAACAAGGTAATGAGTTTTTGAATGACACGTTCATTGGAACAAGAGTTAAGAGGACAAAAGGAGGAGCAGCTAGACGATTCAGTGAATAGAGCATTGACCCTGGAGTCAGGAAGACCTGAGTTCAAATCCAGCCTCAGACACTTAACACACACACACACACACACACACACACACACACACACAAACTAGCCATGTGACCTTGGGCAAGTCACTTAACCCCAATTTCCCTAAAAAAAAAAAAAGAGAGGACAAAAGGCCATTACTCAGTCACTCATTCAATTAAGAAACATTTATTAAGTGCTTACTCTTTATATGACAATGTTCCAAGAACAGGAAATACAAATAAAGAAAAAAAAAGCTTCAAGATGCCTTCAAGGAGCTTACATTCTAAGAAGAGAGACTACATGCAAATAATTATGTACCAGTAAAATATACCCCTAACTGTTAAAGGCAGTTAATGGAAGAGGAATGGCCCTGGAATGGGGGTGAAGAAGTAAGAGACACCATAAGGGACACGCTGGAAATGGCCTCTTCCAGAAGGTGAGCTTTGAACAGAATGTTGAAGGGAGTCAACTGGGAGAAGTGAGGAGGCATAAGTTTTCAGGCATGGTAGGTCAGCCTGGCAGAAAAGTCGGGAAGTTCAGAGGAATAGCAAGTGTACTGGCTTAGCTGGATTAGTAAGAAGTAAAGTAAGTTTGTGGAAGGAAGTAAAATGTATCAAGAGACTGAAATGGGAGGAAGGAGCCAGGCTGTAATGTTTTCAGTGCCAAGCAGAGCATTTTACATTTTACACTGAATATAACTGGAGTTTACTGAGTAGGGGGAAGTGACTAGTCAAAACTGGGCTTTAGGAAAATCCCTTTGGCAGCAGAGTGGAAATTGGCTGGAGTGAGGATAGTCTTGAAGAAAGGAGACTAACCAGAAGACTATAATGGAAATCTGCATGAGGATTGTGGTTGTGTTAGTGGAGAGAAGAGAACATATAGAAATGTTGTGAAAGTAGTGTTGAAAGAGGATTTTTTTTGGGGGGAAGTCAAGGCAATTAAGGGTTAAATGACTTGTCCAAGGTCACACAGCTAGTTAGGTGTCAAGTGTCTGAGGCTGAATTTGAACTCAGGTCCTCCTGATTCCAGGGCCAGTGCTGAAAAGGAATTTTTGAAGAGCTAAAGGTGGAATGTTGAGAGTTGAAATAACTGACTCTATTTTGTCCTATCTTTGCCATTTTTTTTTACTACAAAGTGAACTATCTCTTTCAATTGTTGTTAAGTTGTTTTTCAGTCATGTCCAACTCCTCTGATTCTTTGTGACCCCATTTGGGGTTTTCTTGGCAAAGATCCTGGAGCAGTTTGCCATTTCCTTCTCCAGCTTTGCTTTACAGATGAAGAAACTGAGGCAAATAGGGTGAAGTGACTTACCCAGGGTCACATAACTCATAAGTGTCTGAGGCCAGTTTTGAACTCATGAAATTAAGTCTTCCTGACTCCAGGCACAGCACTCTATCCACTGGACCACCCAACTGCTCTCTCTTTCTGTATCTCCCTGCTAATGTGCTTGATGACTATAAAAGAGGATTCTTAAAACTTTAGTAATTCTCCCACTTATCTGATAAGGCAGTAGCAGCCATTTAACAGATGCTTATCGATTGACTGATTTATAAAGAAGTGGTTTCTTGCAGAAGTTCCCAGAGTATTTGGCCAACCACTCCCTTAAAAAAAAGTACTCAGCATCCTCCTGGAAATCTACATTCTTTAACCCTTTAACTTTTTAAAAAATTTGCATCATTTCCAAAAGTGGAAAATGTATTTTTAAATGACATATCTTAAATTTAACAATATATTATAAATTTGTGGGAGTTTTCCTGTATTGAAATTTTGATGATGTAATATTGTGTCATATAACTGTATGGTATAGTATAGTATAGCATAGCATAGCATAGCATAGCATAGCATCTATAGTATCTGTAAAAGTAATGTAATTTGATCCCTTTGTATTTGCAGAGCTAACAGGTACTTAGCAACTAGTTTGAAATTAATCAGATCAAGCTTCTGTTAAGAAACAAAAGGTATGAACCCCTGTTGCTGATGTAACAGGAAGGGGAAGAACAAGAAGAAGCTAATAGGTATATAAGAAGAAGCCCTAGCTGGAATTTCAGATCTTGGAGTCAGATTCTGGAGGCTGAGGAACAGAGGCCCAGGCTGGAGAGAATGATTTTTATTTTGAGAACTTGCATGAAGTGATTTTGATTCTGGGAACCAGCTGAAACTTATGCTGAAGACTTTGGAGGGCCAGCTGGAGCTACTGAGGAGCTGCCAGAGGAAGCATGACTGTGGTGTTGGTACTTTGTTTGTGGCTTTGTTAAGCCTTGACTTCCCAGGAACAGAAACTGTGAAGGATTTAAGGTGGACTGTGAGCTTCAGTATGGAATAGGAACTGCATGGAGAGCTGGACATGGAACTGGGAGCTGTCTGCCTTTGAACCCAGGTGACAGTTTGGTGAATTCAGGTAGGAGCTGGGACCATGGAATAGGAACCATGGAAGCTGAGAGCCAGCCTTGAGTCAAGCTGAAAGAAGACTTTACTTGGATACTGTTTTGTTTGTGATTGGAAACTAATCTCCAATTGAGACTATTCCAGGGGTGGAGTACTTTGACTTTTGTATTTTGTATCCCTTAAGGAGGCAAGCCTCCATAGGGATGATTTGGATGGTCAAGTTACTAAGTGATTGATTGATTAAATGATTGTACTTTGTTCAAAACTATGTGACCACTGAGGTGAAAACTATGTGGCCATTTTAGTGATAACTTGTTGAGTTGTGACATGATGCTGTATTTTGATTTTCTGTGATAAGTTGTAACATTGTGAATGCTGTACCTTGAGTTTCTATGAATGTTTTGCTCTGATTTGTTATTGAATAAATAGAAAATTCACTATACTATGTAATCAGAACCTTGAAAACTGTTCACAGCAGCAGTCCTCTGGAAAGCTGCTTGAGTGTGACTTTAGAGTATCTTATTATAAACCAGTTATTTCATGCACACATTCTTGCTGATGCATGCTGGACTTCCTGTCAATTCAAGGCACTCTTGCTTCCAACACTTGCTTGTTAAGACCTGTTGGCAGACTTGACTACTGATCAGTTATAACTTGAATTTTGTGTTTATTTGGAAGATAATGTAATCACTACAACTTTAACTCTGTTATAGAACAGATGAAATGTGTATGAACAATTTTTCAAAATTTCCTTCTCTTCTATTCTTTCTTATGCTTCCACTGCCCCCTTATTTTTATTCAGTGTCCCCCAATTGCACCCAAGGCTACTACTGCTTCTCCACCCTCCATCATTGCAGAGCCCCACAGGAGGTGGTATCACCCAGTTTGGGAATCTCTGGCTCTGGTGTGAATGACTGTGCAACTAATGGTAAGCATCATTTTCTGTTGTAATGAACACTGCTTCTCTTAGGTTATTCTCTCTAGTTTAGTAGTTTTGGAGAGAAGAATATGGAATGTCATCTGCAAATTATCACACACACATCTATCCTCTACTGATGGAGTATGTCACACTCTGAGAGAATAAACTACAGTTTTCCTATGTCTGTACCCTGTGTTGGCTTAGTGGCTAATCAAGACCCTAAGAGAATTCTTGCAATAGTAGGAATGACAAAGATTCGGCCACAGTTTGGTTATGTGGGGTGAGTGCAAGGGAGCCAAGGATAATACTTGGGTTATGATTCTGCATAACTGGAAGAATGATGATACTTTTGACAGTAATGGGAGAATTTTGGGGAAAAGATAGTAGATTCTGTTTTGGGCATGTTGAACTTGAGATGTCTATAGCATACTAAGTTTGAAATATCCAGAAGGCAAATGTAGGTCTGGAGCTTAGGAAAGAGTCTAGGGCTAGACATATAAATCTAAGGGTTGGACATATAAATCTAAGAATCATCTGCATAGAGATGATGGTTGAACCTATGGTAGGTGATGAGATCACCTGTTGAGCTAAACTAGAAGGAGAAGAGAAGAAGGACAAGGATAGATCCTTGGAGACACTCATGGTTAGTAGGTATGACCCAGAGGAAGATCCAACAAAGGAGATTGAAAAAAATGACAGTTAGGAGGAGAATCAGAAGAAAGTAGTATCAAAAACTTAGGAAAGATTATCCAGGAGAGGGTGACTGCAGATAGGTCAAGAAGGGTATGACCATTCAGATCGGCAGTTAAGAAATCATTGATAACTTTGGAGATGGCAATTTCAGGTTAATGATGAGGTTGAAAGCCAGATTTCAGAAAATTTAGAAGCAATTAAGAACAGAGTAGTACAGTCAGCTTTCTCAAGAAGTTTAGCTGAGAAGGGGAAGAGGGGGATATAGAACAGAATTTATTAGGGATGGTAGGATCCAGTAGGGGTTTTTTAAGGATGGAAGAGATATGGGTAGGTGAAAGCATAAAGGAAAGAGCAAGAAGATAGAGACTGAAGAGAGAATAGGGATGTTGTGGGAGCAGTCTGAAGGGAGGAGTGGGATCAAGGCTGCATGCTGAGGTGTTTGCAGTTAGGTGAGGCAAATGAATGGAACACTAGACCTGGAGTCAGGAAAACCCCAATTTAAGTGTGGCTTTGTTGAGGTTTGGGGTTTAGGGGTGCTCAAGACCCCGAAATACTGATATGCTGGGTCCTGCCAAATGAATTCAACTCAAGCCTTCTCTCAGCCAAAGTAAAACAAAGTTTATTAAAGATTCACCTTAATGGGTAGACTCTTAAGGAGCCTAAGCATTTGTGATGCTTATATTGACAAGCAAGCCAGAACAATCTGACACACTGAGTCTGAGCTTGATTGAATCTGAGCTCCTTCATGGAGACAAGGTGGATCTTACATACTGAGAGAATGTGGGAAGGATGATCTAGACAAAGGGTTTGGGGAGGGTCTTGAGGAAGAGTCTAAGGACGATCTTGAGGTCTGAGGTCCCACTCCAGGAACCAAGAGAATGGGATTTTGATGGGATCAAGGGTGGGAAAATGCCAGAGGCAATCCAAGACTATGGAGGGCTAGGCTAGTTTAAGGGTAACAGAGATTCACTCATATTAATAATGGAAGGCTTTTGGCCTCTGGGGAACTCCAGATTAAGTGGGAAGATTCCAGGGATTCAAGGGGTTCCCAGAACCTATACCCCATTAGCTTCATATACACATTAACTGTGTGACCTGAGGCAAATCACTTACCTTCTGTCTGCCTCAGTTTCCTCAACTGTAAAATGGGGATTGTAAAAGCACCTACCTCACAGGTTTGTTGTGAAGATCAAATGACAATATTTGTAAAAGAAAACACTTAGCTTTTTTATGTATCTGGCTCATAGTAGGCACTTAATTAATGTTTATTCTTTTCCCTTTCCTTCCCTTCCTCTTGGAAAGAAGAGCTACCTTTTCATATGAGACCAGGATGAAGGAGTTGTTAATGGGGGAAAATGTCTGAATGATGTAAGTGAGAGAAATGATTATTAATAACCAATAATTTGGGGAGATCCATAGTTCCTCCTTCTTCTAAAGTCCTGATTTTAAAAAGTTGGACTTTTAAAAATGTTGAACTTTTTAAACTTTTTGTCTCTTGAAGGACATTACTGATAATGAGATTGGACTAACTTTCTGGTTCAGACCCTACCAAAGTGGAGTAGCTATTGTGTTCTGCTCAGGCTTGGGTGGAGCATACATTCTTTGAACAGATGACCGAAGACTGGGGATGGTCTGGGTATAGAGATAAATCTCTCTGACCAAAGGTGACGTGATGTCACTAAGCCTCTTGTTGAATACCATAATTGTCATTGGCCTAAGAGAGATGACCAAATGACCATTCTTTTATTAATAATTGCTGGCCTTATTAATGAAATGATTAAATTGTCCAGAAATCTCAAACCTTTTTAATCATTACAATAAGTGAGGGGGGAAGCTCTTGATGTGTGGTCTCAATTCTTTTGGTAAAGTATGAGTTGAGATCTTCAGCTGAGGCTTAATGATCCATATGAATTTATTGATTGACTCGGGAAGACAGACTCTGGCCAGAAGAGTCACCCTTAAGTGCTGGTCTCTAAAAGCAATTTTCATTGTGGATATTGTGCCTCTTTTCCCCCTTTCCTTCCATCTTTCTTTTTGGGGATGAAGGAACAGGAAGAGGCAGAGAAGTAATCTGCTTATCTAGGAGCCATAAAGCCATACCTCCAACCTCTCTCAACTCTTAATTTTATTTTTTAAATATCATCCCTTCCTATTCAATTGATCCTGTGCCCTCTGTCTATGTATACCTGTACAAATATGTACCATACTCACATATGTATTCATATGCACATATACCCTCCTATAGAGACTTATGTATGTACACACACACACACACACACATATATATATATACACACACAAACACATTTATATTCCCTTCAACTATAATACTGAGAAAAGTTTCATAAGTTACAAGTATCATTTTTCCATGCAGGAATATAAATAGTTCAACTTTGATAAGTTCCTTATGATTTCTTTTCCCTGTTTACCTTCTCATGCTTCTCTTGCTTCTTGTATTTGAATGTCAAATTTTCTGTTCAACTCTGTTTTTTTCATCAAGAATGCTAGAAAGTCCTCTATTTCACAAAATGACCATATTTCCCCCTGAAACATTATACTCAGTTTTGCTGAGTAGGTGATTCTTGGTTTTAATCCAAGTTCCTTTGAACTCCGGAATATCCCAAATTTTTCTGGCTCCAAGGCCAACCTTCTATCTGCTTCATCAGGTTTATACATAGTAGGGATACAAAAACAATAAAGAAACCCTTAAGAAGAAGACAGCTCCTTTATGCAGTCTTTCCTGATCCTTCCAATTTGAAGTGATTTCTCCTAAAAATTTTCAAAGAATGCTTCTTAGACCTCTCTTCCACACCTTTAATATTTGTCCTTGTATTAAGATATATATTTAGTTAAATTCAAAGAACATTCCTTAGGTGCAAGAGCATGGCATATATTCAGTATTTAGAACTGAACTACATATGAGGCCTTCTGAGAGACAACAGGAAGGAGGGGAGCAGGGAAGGTGTGGGCAGGCATATGATACAAAGGCAAAACCCAAAATAACCGTTACTTTTAAAGAATTCATTTTACTGTAGGGATACAACATCATGTACACAGAAAAGAAAATCTGAGGTTATTTCAGATCCTAAGTGATCAATCAGTGTCATACAGATATAGGAGATGGATGACATGTGGAATGCCCTAAAGAATACATGAGAAATACAGAGTTTGGCTGGAATGTAGAGTGCAGGAATTCACTTCAATTCAATTCCACAAGTAGAAAAATATGAAATAAATCTGACAGGCTAGGTGGGAGCCAGGTCATGAAGGGCCTTAAATATTAGGTTGGGACTTTTGTGTTTTATCTTTTATGAAATAGGAAGCCACTGGAAATTATTTAAACAATTATTTAAGCAATGGTATGGTCAGGTCTCTGTCTGAGGAATGTTAATTTGGCAGTTGTATGGAAGATGGACTGGAGAAGAGAGGGTATGGAAGTGCAATAAGGAGGTTATTTTAGTGGCCCAAGTGAGAGGTAATAACAAGTCTGAATGAGGGTAGTGATGCATTAATGCAAAGGAGGAGATGAATTTGAGAGATGTTGTTGACTGCGGCTCCTGGCCCATATCTCCCTATATGAAAGACATTTCATGTTTTGCTTTGTTACATTTGTCCTTGTCCTTTTTTAAAATTATAATTAATTTATTTCTTTTTAGTTTTCAACATTCACTTCCATAACTTTTAAATTTTCTCTCCTTCCCCTCCCCCATCCTCAAGATAACATGTAATCTGATATAGGCTCTATATATATGCATTCTTATTAAACATATTTTGATATTAGTCATGTTGAATAGAAGAACTTTTTTCAATAATATTTTCCAAAAAATGAAAAAAAAAGTTGGGAAAGACTCTCCCAGTGAAAAAAATGCATTTTAAAATTTCTGGTTTTTTTTTTAAATAAAAAATTATTTTAACATAAAAAAATTTTCCCCCAATTACATGTAAAAACAATTTTTGACATTCAGGGTTTTTTTTTTAAGTTTTGAGTTCCAAATTCTGTCCTTCTCTCCCTCCTCTCCCCCCACCCTGAAAAGGTAAGCAATTTGATATATGTTCTTATTCTTTTAGCCTTTTTGCATAAGACAATAGCATCTGCCTTCTAGCATTTCATGCAATATGCATGTATGTGTCTAATCCCCTTTATTAGATTGTAAGCAAGAACTATGTTTTATTCCATCATTGCATCCCAGTCCCAGCACAGGGCCTTAGTACATCCTTAATAAATATTTGTTAAATTGAATCTGAGTCATTTTTCCAGGAGTGGATTTGCACTGACGCAAGCATGATTTCTTATCCAGCCTTTTCAAAGACTGATGGGGATTAGGTGTATAGATGTGGGTATTGAACAGAGTGAACTGAAGCTGATTGTCTCATGTGGGAGTTGAACAGACATCAGTGCCCTAATCATCTGCCAAGCTGCTGCTAAAAATCACATTCCCCGTCTGCTGGAGGTAGAGTTTCTCTAGTGAATTAGCAAGTGAATAATGCTCTGAATCTATTAAATAAAGGGGAAAATGTCAGCTATGTGTTAACCATACTCATTTACTCCTCCAAGCTATTTTTTGATGAATCCTATTTAAACAAACCTGCACGTGGAATTTGGATGCAGAATTGTCAAAATTAATCATGAAAACTAATTTCATTTAAAAATATATGGCATTTAAGAGTAATATTCACTACCTCAAAAGTTTAAGGTTTTTCCATCCATCTTTCTTTGTTTTGGGTTTTTTTTTGTGGGGGGGAAACTAACTAGGTCTCCCTATTTCTCCCAGACTGGAAGTACAACAGTCACTCATGAACCCAATCCTAATTTCGGTCAGTGTGGAAAATTGGGTAGCATTCCTTATTTCTCCATTATGGATAACACCAAAGGTTTTTTCCCCCCTTGAGGCAAGCAGAGGTTGTGACTTGCCCAAGTTAGTAATGACTGAGGCTGGGTTTGAATTCAAGTCTTCCTGACTTCAGGCCCAATGCCTTATATACTGTGCTACCAAACTGCCATCAGTGTGGAAAATTTAATCTTTTCCATTCTAAAAAAATCTCGGCCGATTCAACTGTCCTTAGATGGTCTGGTGGTCTTCTGCTCCTGAGGCTTACAACGTTTGTGCTAGATTTAGTATTAACACCCTGTAGGGCTTTTGCCCTACTGTAACTCAGAACTCCCAAATTCAAAGGATTCACCAGTATCAACCATTTCCAGTAGGCAGCTACCACTAGATATTTTCTGAATCTACTCAAGCTACTGTTTATTTTTAATTTATTGCATATTTTCTGTGTATCTTTTCTATTTTCATAGAGATTATTCTTTTTTTTAGTCTTAGTTAATATTTTGCTTTTTCCCAATTGCATGTAAAAACAATTTTAATATTCTTTTTTTTTTTCAAATTTTAAGTTCCAAATTCTCTCCCTCCCTCCTGTCACTGAGAAGGCAAGCAATTTGACATAGGTTATACATGTGTAGTCATGCAAAACACATTTCCATGTAAGTAATTCTGTGAAAGAAAACATAGGGAAAAAATAACCAAAGAAAAATAAAGAAAGTAAAGAAAAAGTATCACTGATTTGCATTCTTTCTCTGGAGATAAATAGTGCCTTTCATCAAAAGTCCTAGAAATTTGTCTTAGATCATTGTATTGCTGAGAATAGCTAAATTATTCATAGTATATCATCAATATTGCTGTTACTGTGTATAGTGTTCTCCTTGTTCTGCTCATTTCACTTTGCATCAGTTCATGTAAATCCTTCTGTGCTTTTCTGAGAGCATCCCAGCTCATCATTTCTTAAAGCACAATAGTATTCCATCACAAGTATGTACAACAATGCATTCAACCATTCCCCAATTGATGGACATCCCCTATATTTCCAATTCTTTGACAGCACTAAAAGAGTGGCTATAAATATTTTGTATAAATAAATCCTTTTCCTTTTTTAAAAAATCTCTTTGGGATATAGACCTAGTAGTGGTATTGTTTGGTCAAAGGGTATGCCCTTTGGGCATAGTTCCAAATTGCTCTCCAGAATGGTTGAATCAGTGTACAACTTCACCAAATAATACAGTAGTGTTTTAATTTTTCCACATCCCTTTCAACATTTGTCATTTTCCTTTTCTGTCATATTAGCCAATCTGGCAGGTGAGGTAGTAGCTCAGAGTTGTTTTAATTTTCATTTCTGTCATCAATAGTGATTTAGAGCATTTTTTCCACATGACTATAAATAGCTTGATTACTTTGTCTGGAAACTGCCTGTTTATATCCTTTGACCATTTATCAATTGAGAAGTGTCTCTTATTTCTATAAATATGACGCTGTTTTCTATATGTTTGAGAAATGAAGTTGTTATCAGAGAAACTCACTGTAAAAATTTTTTTCACAGTAATACTTACCAACTATGTATTTTCCGCCATCCTATTTTCTTCCTGTTTATTCCTCTCTCTCTCTCTATCCTTTTACCCTGTCCATTCTCAAAAGTGTTTTGCTTCTGATTTTTACCTCCCACAAACTGCCCTCCCTTCTATGGGCTCCTCCCCTCTAACCCTGCTCTCTTATCCCTTTCCCTTCCTACTTTCCTATATGAATAAGACATATTTCTAAACTCAAATGAGAGTGCATATTATTCATTTTTGAGCCAATTCTGATGAGAGTAAGATTCATGTGTTCCTCTCCCTGCTTCCCTAATAATTTATCTCACTCTACCTCTCCCTTTCCTCTTCTTCCAGTGAATCCTTCTTTCTCATCCCTTAATTTTATTTTTTTAGATAATTATATCATTGCATCCAACTCATACCTCTGCTTTCTTTCTATGTATAACTCCTTCTAACTGTCCTAATAATAAGAAAGTTTTTAGGAGTTATAAATATAATTTTCCCATTTAGGAATATAAGCAATTTAACCTTATCAAATCCCTTATGCTTTCCCTTTGCTATTTGCCTTTTTATGCACCTTGCATTTGAAAGTCAAATTTTCTATTCAGCTTTTGTCTTTTCATCAGGGATGCTTGAAAGTCCTTTATGTCATTGAATGACTATTTTTTCCCCTTAAGGATTATACACAATTTTTCTGGGTTGGTGATTCTTGGTTGTAATCCTAGCTCTTTTGCCCCTCAGAATATCATATTCCAAGCCCTCCAGTCCTTTAATGTAGATGCTGCTAAATCTTGTGTTATCCTGATTTAGGCTTCATGATGTATGAATTGTTTCTTTTTGGCTTCTTGCAATATTTTCTCCTTGAGTTTGGAGGTCTAGAATTTGGCTATAATATTTCTGGGAATTTTCATTTTGGGATCTCTTTCAGGAGGTTATTGTTGGATACTTTCAATTTCTTTTTTACCTTTTGGTTCTAGAATATCATGGTTTACTTGATTTACTTGACTTGAATAATTTTGTTTGATGTATGTTTATGGAGTTAGCTTGACCAGAATTTGTAATTAATGACTAATCTAAAAAAAAAAGCTTCTGTAGGGTGAGGGTGATCCAGTGAGTCAACCTCACACTTAACTCACTTCTTTATCTGTGAGAATACATACCATACTCTTTTCAATAGCCCATGATCCTATTTCCAAATAACCACACCTACCCCTGCACTCATTATCCTCCAATACTTCTTTGCAATTGTCTATATTCCCAGTCTCCCCACTTCTGTACCCAGTATAGTAGTTTTAACCTTGTTATTTTCCCTTTGTTTTTAAAGAGGACTAATGACATAATGGCTGATATATTGACTTGTGTGAATTGGGTTTAAGTGAGGCAGAGTTGTACAAAGTCATCAACTTCACTATCTGAACATCATGATTTTTAAAATTTATTTTATTTTTTCTGATTTACATCATTCATTTCTGCCAGATTTTGAGTTACAAATTTTCTCCCCGTTTTTCCCCTACCCACTGTCCCAAAATAGCAGTCCTACAGGATATCCCCTCCTCCAATCTGCTCTCTCCCATATCTTCTCCCATACCCCTTTCGACTTCTCCAGTAGGGCATGGTGGGTCTCTATGCTCCAGTGCCTGTATATCTTATTTCCCAATTACATGTAAAATAGTACTAATTATATATATATATATATATATATGTATATATATACATATATATATATACACATATTTAAACATTTGATTTTAAAACTTTGAATTCCAGATTCATTACCTTCCTCCCTTGTCAGCCACCCTTACTGGGAAGATAAGCAGTTCAGTATAGGTTGTACATGTGTGGCTAATGCAAAACAATAGCATAGTAGATATATTGTAAAAGACTGACTATATTTCCCTCCCTCCTATTGCACCTCCCACTTGTTCTATTCTCTACTTTGATCCTGTCCCTTTCAAAAGTGTGTGCTTCCAACTTCCCTCCCCCCAGCCTGCCCTCCCTTCCATCATCCTGCCTCTCATGCCCTTCCCCCCTACTCTCCTGTAGGGTGAGATACCCTATTTAGTGTGTATTTCATTCCATCCCCAAGCCAAATTCAGTGGGAATAGGATTGACCCATTCCCTTTTGCCTTCCTATTCTTCCCCTTCATTGTAACCATTTTCCCTTGCCTCTTCTATATGAGATAGTTTACCCCATTCTGTCGCTCCCCATTTCTTCTCATTATATTCCTCTCTCACCTCTTAATTTAACCTTTAAATATCATCCCTTCCTGTTAAATTGATCCTGTGCCCTCTATCTATGTATAACTATAAACATATATACACACATTCACATATGTATTCATATGCCCATATACCCTCATATATATATATATATATGTATATGTATATTTCTATTCCCTTCAACTATTTTCATACTGAGAAAATTTCACAAGTTACAATTATTGTTTTTCCATGTAGGAATGCTAATAGTTCAACTTTGATAAGTTCCTTATGATTTCTTTTCCCTGTTTACCTTCTCATACTTCTCTTGTTTCTTGTATCTGAGTGTCAAATTTTCTATTCAACTCTGGTTTTTTCAGCAAGAATGCTTGAAAGTCCTCTTTTCCAGTGAATGATCATATTTTCCCCTGAAACATGATACTCAGTATTGCTGGGTGGGTGATTCTTGGTTTTAATCCCAGCTCCTTTGACCTCTGGAATATCATATTCCAAGCCCTTCGATCCCTTAGTGTAGAAGCTGCCAGATCCTGGGTTATCCTGATTGTGTTTCCACGATATTCAAATTGTTTCTTCCTGGCTGCTTGTAATATTCTCTCCTTAATCTAGGAATTCTGGAACCTGGCTATAATATTCCTAGCAATTTTCTTTTTGTGATCTTTTTCAGGAGGTGATCAGTGGATTCTTTCAACCTCTATTTTTGCCCTCTGCTTCTAAAACATCAGGGTAGTTTTCTTTGAGAACTTCCTGGAGGATAATTTCTAGGTTCTTACTTTGATCATGGCTTTCAGGTAGTCAAATAATTTTTAAATTATCTCTCCTGGATCTATTTTCCAGGTCAGTGGTTTTTCCCATGAGATATTTCACATTTCCTTCTATTCTTTCATGTGTTTGAATCTGTTTAACAGCATCTTGATTTCTCATGAAGTCATTAGCTTCCACTTGCTCCAATCTAATTCTGAAGCAGTGATTCTCCTCAGTGAGCTTTTGAGATTCTTTTTCCATCTGGCAAATTTGGCTTTTTAAGGCATTCTTCTCCTCATTGCCTTTTTGAGTCTCCTTTGCCATTTGAGTTAGGCTGTTTTTTTAAGGTGTTATTTTCCTCAGTCAGACTGTTGACTCTCATTTTGTAATTTTCTTGCATCATTCTCATTTCTCTTCCCAATTTTTCCTCCACTTCTCTTATGTGCTTTTTAAGGTCCTCTATGGCCTGTAACCACATGGTATTTTCCTTTGAAGCTTTTGGTCCAGGAGTTCTGACTTCACTGTCTTCCTCCTGTTCCATGCTTTTCTCCTTTTTGTGCCCAAAATAGGAGTCTAATGTTGAAATCTTCTGTCTGCTTTGTTTCCTTTGCCTGGTCATGTCACCCCTCAGTCACTTGATCCCTGGGCTTTTTGCCACAGTAGGACTCTGCCACCAGACAAAGGAGTTTTCATCCCAAATGCTGGGGTTTTCCCAGCTGCTGGAGGTATTGGTTGGGTGCCCTTGCTAAAGCCTCCACATGCTCTGGCAAGCTGGTCATGCACCCCAGGACCTCCACCCTAGACTGAAATCCAGATACAAGCAGGTTAAAGCAAGAGGGATTACCCCTCAGACTGATGCTTGGTCCCCCTACACTCTGTAGGCCAGGAACTGAAGCTGCCACGTGGGGCTGGCTGGCTGTGGTGGGCATCTCAGCAGCTTCCTGCCCCAGGGGCAAAAGCCAAGCACTCCCACTTACTGGGTCCCAAAGTCCAGACTGCACTGACCTCTCACTTTGTCCTTTGGTATCTATGTGTTGATAAGTCTGGAAATGGTCACAGCTGCCGCTCCTGCTGGCAGCTGGTCAGACCTGCCCTAGGGCTAAAACCTCCAGCTCACCCGGGCCTGGGCTCCATGCCCAGAGCACCGCCATGGCTGCTTGCCGCCTGCCTGCTGGGCTGTCCTCAGTGGAGGTTAGCTTCTCTGTGTCATTTTGTGGGTTCTGCAGCTCCAAAGTTTGTTCAAAGTCCCCTTTTTACATTGATTGGGGAAGGTGGAAGCCTGAGCTGCTTGGAGATTGTGTTTCTACTCTGCCAACCCCCACCCCACCACAAAGTCATGATTTTTATAAAAAAGAGCCTATAAGTCATCTTTCAAGAAATTATCAAGAAAAATTGCCCTGATATTCTAGAACCAGAGGGTAAAATAGAAATTGAAAGTATACAACAAGAAATAACCTTCTGAAAGAGATCCCAAAATGAAAATTCCCAGGAATATTATAGCCAAATTCTAGACCTCCAAAATAAAAAAATTTGGTCCTCATTGAGAATGAAGAACAACAACCAACCAATCAACCATATTTTACTCTACTGGTCCAGACAAACTGGCCTTCCTGCTGCTCCTCACATTTTACCATGCTAAAGTATCCAAACATGAATAGGAAATTAAGTTATAATACTGCCAGTGAAGCACATGATGAAAGAAAACCTCTGCTGAATTGAGATCTGATGATTCCTTGCCTGTTGTTTTTCAATATTTGGTGAATATTTATACTCAAAGAATACATGACTCATCTGAAAAGCTGTTATGTTCACTGACTGTTATGGGTGATTATTTGGCTGTTGCATTGTCTATTTTTTGATTTTAAAAGTAGCTTAAAGAAGGTAATTAACATGCTTGGCTAAAGACATTTATCAGCTTAACTGAATAATTAACTAACAAACAATTATTGTTTACAAATCTATTCTATCCTTCAGGACACACACCATGTTTTTTTAAAAAAGGATATTCATTCACATTTCTTTCATTTAAAATATTGTCATCAAAAATTTTTTTAAATATTGTCAATAATATTTTAGTGAGACCAAAAATGTTTGTATTATTAGTAAATAAAATTATTAAAGGTATTGTTATTTTATCTATCTCAAACTTTAATTTCTCTATTTTATTTCAACAATATATTAGTACAGTAGTAAATTTATGTAGTTTATAAAAATATACATATATTTATATAAATATACACATATATATGAATATACATATATTGGGCATGCATTTAATTAAAAAAAAAAAGAAAAAACACTTGCTACGAATATGCATAGTCATGTGAAACAAATTCCCATATTTTCTATGTACAAAAATAAGACATGCATTTTTGGTCATAATTAGTGTAACAATTTGTTTTGCTTCCCTATGAATATTTATAACAGGGACCTCAGTTTTTTTCTTTTCTTTCTTTTTTTTTCATTGAGCTGGGTGGAAAGGCAAGGGGAATAGAAACAAGGTAACATAAAGAAAAGAAAGAAAAGAGGATCATTGAGACATCTTTTTTTTTTAACTGTAGAGAAAAGAACAGAAGGAAAACCAAACAAGCAGAGAAGTCTAAAAACTATAGATTGGTCTTATTATATATTTTTAAAGGAAAAGCAGTCTGTATATACTAAAGGCTTACAGTTTCATGTACAATCCTCTTTTTTTGGTTCTACTCTGTACATAAATCCATACTGCAAATGCATCTACTTGTTGTTAGTTCTTTAATTAGACTAACAATAATAATAATAATCATAGTAACAATAACATATTAGTATTTAATAAAATAATAAATATTCATGGTGACATGATATTTAATAAAATAATGATAATAAAAGAATAGATGGTGACAGATTATTCTAATTTCTTTTAACAGGCTTACTATTGATTTTATTTTATTTTCTGTTTAATTTGTTTATTTTTAGTTTTCAACATTCATTTCCACAAGATTTTGAGTTACAAATTTTCTCCCCATCCTTCCCCTAACACCTCCCCCCCCCCCCAAATAGCACTAATTGATTTTATGATCCCATGACTTGGTAGATCAAAGGATGCTACATCAATAGTTTACATTTTGGGTCACAATTAATGTAAGAATTTGTTTTATTTCACTATGAATATTTATAATAGGGGCCTTGTTTTTTTCTTTTTCTTTTCTTTCATTGTTTTTTTCATTGAGCTGGGTGGAAAGGCAAGGGGAATAGAGATAAGGTAACATAAAGAAAAGAAAGAAAAGAGGATCATTGAGACATCTTTTTTTTCAAACTGTAGAGAAAAGAACAGAAGGAAAACCAAACAAGGAGGGAAAATCTCCCATGCTATTCTTGAAGGCAAAAGGAATAAATATGGGCAGGATAATAGGACAATTCAGAGCTGGTTAATTGGCTAAATCCAAAGAATTCTAGGTGAAAGAGGTCTCAGGTGCAGTGCTCCAGGATGTCTGTGCTGTTTAATATTTTCAGCCATGCCTTGGATAAAAATATAGATGGAAAGCTTATCAAATTTGTAGATGATCCAAAGCCAGTAGACACAGATAATATATTGCATGATAGCACTAAGAGACAAAAATGTCACAACAGCATAAGACATTGAGTCAAATTTAGCAATACTAAATTTAATAAGAATGAATGTAAATTCTTACACTCAATTCAGAAAAATCTCTGTTTTGTTGGGTCTAGTCTTTCTTGTGCAACAAGATACTCAGACCTTATCCAAGCTCCTTTTTCTTCCCTGGTACCTGCTTATTTTTGCTCTGATTCTTTTCTGAAACTTCCCATATCTAGAATAGTCTGCTCCTGGTTAGAGACTTCTCCGTTCCTAGCTAATTGTTGTCTCCTTGACTTGTAACCTCCTGGGATGAGAAACCAATCAGAATCAGGGGACTTCTTTCCCTTCCAAATAAAACACATAGACTTTCCTGGAATGAAAGTTTTCCTGAGCCAGGAGCTGTCCTTGATGCCATGAAAAAAGGTGGGAAGAATCATCCAAAGCTACAAGACCATTGCAGACTCCCACTTCCTGCAGTGGTCTGATGTTCATCTTGTCCAAGATGCTCTACTCATCTTCAGTCCTGCTTTGGATGTCACGCCAGGCCTGTGAAGTGATCAGACAGCTAGGTGGGGCATTGGATAGAGAAGTGGGCTTGGAGTCATGAAGACCTGAGCTCAAATCCAGCCAGAGACACTTGTGACTGTGTGACCTCACTTGTCCTCTAGCTCCCTCAGTTTCCTCCTCTCTAAAATGGGGACAATAATAGCACCTATTTTGTGGGGTTGTTGTGAGAATTAAAAAAAATTTGTAAAGCACTATTCAAACCTTATAGCACTATATAAAATGCTAACTATTTTATTCTTCTGTCCCAGTTTGAATATATCAGTTCTAATTCCTGTTAATAGAGAGTTGGCAGGCTGCCCTGGTATGCCATCATTCTCTTTCCTCCCTTCCTTAAATGTTTTCAGTTTGTGGTCTTAGATTGAACATACTAAATAAAAGAAAACAAAAACCTGTTGGCTTCAGCATTGACAGCTCATTGAATTCTTCAATAAAACTCCTTTTAGTCCAAGGAACAGACCTTGATATTTGAATTCCAAAAATCACACAGTGTAGATAGATAGAAGTGTGTCAGAAAAAAATCTGGAGGGCTAAGTGAACTTATTAAATATGAATCAATCATATAACAATATCCAAAAAAGGTGGATATAATCTTAGGCTACATAGTATCCAGAAGGAGGTAGGTAATATTCCTTGGTCAGACCACATCTAGAATAGGAGTTCTACAGAATTTCCCATTTTCTACAGGAAACTTTTCCCAACCTCTCTTCATTTGAGTGCTTTTCATTTTTTATTTCCCATGGGATAGTTTGTACAAAGTTGTTTGCATGTAGTTGCCCCCATTGGATGGTGAGCTCCCTGAAGGCAGGGACTGCCTTTTGCCTCTTTTTTGTGTTCCTAGTGCTTAACACAGGGTTTGGTGCATAGTAGATACTTAATAAATGTATATTGACTGACTCTGTAATCTTTTTTTGTGTGTTATGGACCACTTGGGCAGTCTTGTTAAGCCTATGGAGCCCTTCTCAGAAGAGTGGTTTTAAATTCATAAAATAAAGTACATGAAATTACAAAGGAAATTATATTGAAACAGTTATCAAAATATTGAAAAAGAAGTATCCACCTCCCACTCAGCTCTCACCTATGACTCCAAGCATGTGTAGCAGTCACACCCTGATAAACTGTTTTGGTAGATGGCTAAACCAAGTTGAAGGTAACTGAGGGGCCTCAAATCTGTGGATGAGTCAGGAAGATGTCTACTCCAAGCACGTGAAGACTTCTCCCTAGCAGAATGGGTGGATGAGAGCAGTTTGTTCCAAGGGCCATGGAGGTGACTGAAGCAGGTACTGTGGTTAGATATCAATACCAAGGTCATCCACTGTATCCTGGACCATCACCAGGCATCTTGACCTTTGTCTTGCCAGTGGACTCCAATGACTCTGGAAGAGAGAGTCACACTGTTTAAATGCCAAATGTACATTTGCCTAAAAACGATTTTACAGAGAACTCACACAAGGCAATTGCTCACATAGCGATCAGAAGGGATACGAGGACACTTTGGAATCCATTGTGAGACAGGAAGACACTGGCACAGGATTGCCCCACATGGTGTGCCCACATCAAAGAAGGCACTGTGTTTCACAGCTGGACACATTGTACCTTGACCCCAACATGGTGATGTCATTTTGGTCCTCTTCAAGCACGAAGAATAACAATGAATGTTCTATGTCACATGTGATATGATATCTTTTTTTATATCTTCTGGTTTTGCTCACTTCACTCTTCATCAGTTTTCACTATATCTTTTTGGAAATCACTTATTTTCTCATTTCTTATAGGACAATAATACATCATCCCATTCACAACCCATTCCTCAACTGATTGGCATCCCTTTAGTTTCCAGTTTTTTGTTACCACAAGAAAGAGGTTTTATGAATATTTTTGTACCTATAAAACCTTTTCCTCTTTCTTTTATCTCTTTTGGGTATAGATCTAGGAGTGGTGTCACTAGGTCAAAGGGGATGCACAGTTTAGTAACTCTTTTGTGTATAATTCCAAATTACTTTCTAGAATGATTTTACCCATTCACTAGTCCACCAATAATGCATCATATTTTCCCATAGTCACTCAAATATATATCATTGTACTTTTTTGTTATCTTTGCCCCTCTGATAGGTGTGGGATGGAATCTCAGAATTGTCTTAATTTGCATTTCTATAATTAGCAGTGATCTGGAATATTTTTTTTCATATGGTTACAGATAACCTGTGTTTCTTCCCTTGAGACATGCCTGTTTATATTGTTAGACTACTTATAATTAGGGAATGGCTCTTTTTCTTATAAATTTGAATTAGTTTCTTATGTATCTTACAAATGAGACCTTTATCAAAGAAACTCACTGCAAAGATTTTCCCCAGTTAATTGTTTCCCTTTTAAGTTTGCATTATTAGCTTTGTTTATATAAGCAGTTTTTCACTTTGTAAAATTAAAATTATCCACATTTAATTCTCTGTAATTCTCTCTGTTGTTTGGTCCCAAACTTTCCTTCAATCTATAGGTATGATATGTAAATTTTTTCCACATTTCTCTAATTTGTTTATAATGTTGTCTTTTATATCTAGGTCACATATTCATTTGGAGAATATTTTTGTATAAGGTGTGAAGTGTTGGTCTAAATACTATCATTATCAGTTTTCATTTTGGGGTTTCTATGATAATTTTGATATAATACCAATACAACTCAGCAGGAAAAGACAGAAATAGAAATTCCATTTAAAATTACTACAAAATGTGTAAAGCATTTGGAAATCTATTTCCAAGATACACACAAGAACTATGTAAATACAACTAGAAACAACTAATTTTAAAACAGATCTAAGTAATTGAAAAAATATTAATTGCTCATGGCTGGGAAGAACTAAAATGACAATAATACCTAAATTGATTTACTTATTTAATGTCATACCAATCAAATTACCAAAGGATTTACTTTACCGAAGTAGAAAAAGTAATAAAGAAATTCATATGGTGGAAAAAGGGTCACTTTTAGCTAGGTGGCGCAGTGAGTAGAGCACTGGCCCTGGAGTCAGGAGGACCTGGGTTCAGATCCGGCCTCAGACACTTAACACAAAAACTAGCTGTGTGACCTTGGGCAAGTCACTTAACCCCAAATGCCCTCCAAAAAACAAACAAACAAAAAAAGAATTTCAAGAGAAATAATTAACAGAAATGAGAATGAAGGGGTTCTAGCAGTGCCAGATCCTATACTATAGCATGAAGCAATAATTATTAGAATAATTTGGTACTGGTTAAAAATAGATTGATCAGATTACAGAACACATGGAAAAAATGTATCTAAATATCCTATCTTTGATAAACATAAAGACCCCCTCTACTGAGATAAGGACTCACTATTGGATATAAACTACTGGGAAAATTGGACTATGTACCTTTTAGAGATATATAAAACCTGGGTCATTTATTCACCAATTTATTCACCTAAGGGCCTACTGTGTAACACATGATATGTCAGATGCTGTGGGGGAATATAAGGATGAGTAATATTGTAAGCTCCTTGAGCTTGCCATCTAGTATATGGATAAATGTTAAACAATTGTAAAGATCCTCTCTACAACCTAAATATTTTGAAAATGCTTCTATAAGAGTTCTCTCTGGAGAAGCCTAGAGACAGGTTCTGAAGTGCACAGGGGTTTTAAAATCCTTAGCTTCAAAGTCCTCCACAGTCTGGCATAATCTATATTTTTGGTCATTTTATATTGTTTTCCTTCACAAACTCTGCAACATTCTAGTCATAATGGCCTCCTAACTGTTGCCTCTACATGACCAATTCCATCTTCTCCAGCCTTATTCACAGTGAATCAACCACAGAGCAAGGGGCATTCTTTTCACAGACACTGAGATCCCACTTTTTTTTTTTTTTGCTTTTTTGGAGGGCAATTGGGGTTAAGTGACTTGCCCAAAGTCACACGGCTAGTATTTGTGTTAAGTGTCTGAGGCCAGATTTGAACTCAGGTCCTCCTGACTCCAGGGCCAGTGCTCTATTCACTGCACCACCAAGCTGTCCCTGAGATCCCACTTTCCATAAATCCTTAAGAGTCCTGTGCTCAATCTGTGAGACAAGTTATCATACCCTGCCTGCTGTCTAGTTTATATAGCATTGAGCTGATAAGACAGTATAGGGTAATGGGGTAGGTGAACTGGAAACTTCCTAGACGTGGAAGATAGAAGAAGGTAGTTTGGGGAAATGAATGCTAAGAAATTTTTGGATTGAAATTAAGGTAAACTGAAGCACAATGCTCCGAGCATGATCAATTTATTAGCAAAGTGCTAATTTGTCAATAAACAGTCTCAGTCTCCTTAATTAGTCAAGACCCTGAAAGAGGGCTAACATTTTTTACAGACAAAAGGAGGACCATCAAAAAACTGGAAGACAGTTTGATGGTAGGGGAAAACATAGCTATCATAGAACATGATATTCTGAAAGGTAAAGGAGCTAAGACTACAACCAAGAATCACCTGCCCAGTGAAATGAAGCATAATCTTCAAGAGAAAAAATAATCATTCAGTGAAATAGAAGGGTTTTAAGTTTCCATAGGGAGAAGACCAGAACTGAACAAAAACTTTAATCTCCAATATCAAGATCCAAGAGAAGCCTAAAAAGGGAAAAAGGGAAAACAAAACATAAGGGATTCAATGGAGCTGAACTGTTTATGCCCTTACATGGAAAGACTATATTTGTAATTCTTAAAAAGTATACCACTAAGAGTACAGCTAGAAGGAATACACATAGAGGGCACAGGTATAAGGTGGATTTGAGTGAATGGCATAAAAAATAATTAAGGGATGAGAAAAAAGAGTACACTGGGTCTAGAAGGAAGGGAGTAGAACAAGGTAAATTGTTTCACATGAAGAGGCATAAAAAGCCTATTATAGTGAAGGGAAAGATAGGAGGGTGGGTGATGGGCATTGCTTGAACCTTACTCTCATCAATATTGGCTCAAAGAAGGAACAATATACACAATCAGTTGAATATAGAAATCTATCTTATCTAACAGGGAAGTAAGAGGGGGAGAAAATTAAGTAGATGTGGGGGGGGGAACTTACAGAAGAGAGGACAGATTGGGGCAGGCAGTAGACAGAAGAAATAAAAATTAGATGGGTGAATAGAGCCCAAAGTGTTAATTAGCGTAGTGAGCTACCTTTGTGTGGAAACATATAGTTATAGTCTATAGCAGGAATTCTTAACTTGGAATCTTTTTAAAAATATTTTCATAAGTATATTTCAATATGATTGATCTCCCTTATACGCCTATGTATTTTATCTTATGCATTTAAAAATATCTTGAAAAGAGATCCACAGACTTCACTAGACTGCCAAAGAGATTTATGACAATAAAAACTTTAAGAGACCCTGGTCTAGAGGTTCTTTCATCAACTAATAGAATTCTAGAGCTAGAAAAGAGCTTATTGGGACAGCTAGGTGGTGCAGTGAGTAGAGTGCTGGCCCCAGAGTCAGAAGGACCTGAGTTCAGATCCAGCCTCAGACACTTAACATGCACACATACAAAATACTAGCTGTGTGACCTTGGGCAAGTTACTTAACCCCAATTGTCCTCCAAAGCAAAAAATAAAAAAAAAAGAAAGAAAAGAGCTTATCTAATCCCACACTTTAATTTTTACAAGTGAGTAAACTATGGTATAAAGGGATTGTTGTAATCTGAAGGTCATATAGCTCTTACATGAAAGAACTATAACAATGCAGTTTGAAATTGTGAGGAGTGATGCCTTTGCACCCCCTACTCTATTTGAATCAATATTAATCACTCTGATATTTCATATAAATCATACAGGGATAATTAGATAAGAGAGGTTCTTATAGTAGGCCTTTATAATGGGTTGCAAACTTTAATGTAATGTTCACTACTTGTTTACCATTTATGAGCTCACTTGCAACCACAAGAATGATGACAAAGATTTCTCTATCCTGTTTTACTCAAATTCCATGTCCAAACCCGTCATGAGTGGGATGCCTTGATTCTTTAGAAAACCCTCCAACTTATTTTTGTGCCTCTCTTGCTCAATACAAGCAAGTGATCATTGTATGACCATCTTATGATCATTTAGTCAATGGAGATGCCTCATGCTTTGCCCAACCTGAGACCCCCTGCTGACATTACCTTTTTTTTTTTTTTTTAGCTGATGAATCATTTTTTAGCCCTCGAAGTAAGGTCTATCGATAAACCAATGAGATTATATATTATGTGTAGACCCTCTAGAGTGTTCAAATATCAAATCTGGTATTAAGTCTTGTAAAAATAAGGCCTGGAATAAACTCCTCAGACTGTGACGAGGGTCTGGGGTCCACTTCATTAGAGGGGACTATGGACCTTTTAGCAAATGCCATTGACTCAGAGCATTGCTTCAGTGCTTTTCCTTGTAGATTAGGCAATTATAATCCCCACAGAATCAGGTCAGGTATAGACAAGGAGAAAAAAGCAGAATATTCCTCCATTATAAGCCTATTTGTGATCTGATTCTATTGTCATGGGGTTCTGGACTATGTGCAGAGTAACTGTCTTTATATGATGGAGCTAGGGTGCAGACAGCGGTTTCCATCTGAAGGACACTAGCTTTTAGGAGAACTGTGTAAAAAAGGTGCATTGAAAGGAGTGGAATGTATATGGCCATTTGGCAACTGACTCCAATTGGCTAACTTTATGGTGAAGGGCAGGCTCTTTGATTGTCTTTGAAAGCACTCAAAAAGACTGGGCAGCTTTGACTTCTTCCTTTTCTCCTTGTCTTTAACTGACTTTGGTGGCATGACTGGGGTGAGTTAAGGAGGGCAAAGCAATGAGAAGCAAGGGCAAGACCTGAACTGAGTTTGCTTATGTTTTCAGAAAATAATAAAAAAGCAGTCATCTATAAGGTTTTCAGGGAGAACATACAATTTGTAATATAGACATTATCCCAACAGAACCCCATCATTTTCATTTGAAAACAGCTTAGAAACATTTCTGAGTCTTGGAGAGCAAAAACAACCTTAAAATTTGGTGGGAAGGCCAGGGATCAAGCTCTAAATCTATGATCCTGTGTGTTACAGGCAAGAATTAAGCCTGGGTCTTCCTGATACCAAAGCCTTTTTCCATCTCTGTATGAGTCACGTGAAATGCAAATAAGAGGGAAGTTGTACCTAAGGATCCCTGAGAATGCGTTATTGACGTAGAAAACCACGCATGAACATTATCCATGTTCTATTGTACTTTTATTTATTTTGTTAAATATTTTGCAATTACATTTAACCTGCACCGGGGAATGATGCAGGCCCCAGTGTCGCCTGTGGGTTATATTCTTGATACTTCTCCATCACACTATGGTTACCTCTCAAGATCTAGGTTTAATGGAGGCATTCTTGAGCAACAAAGCTAATTTCAATTTCATGGTATTTCCCAACGGTTCTGTCGTTGGCCCTCTTCTTGCCTGGTTCCCCTGGTTATCTCAGCCATTCCCACAGCTTCAATTAGTGCTTCTACACACTGTATCTGCCACTCTGCCACAACTACTCCCATAGGGGGTGGCCTTGTTTTCCCTACTGCCTACTGGATTATTTCCACCTGGAAATCTTGCCAGCACCACAAACTCAGCATATCCAAGTCAAACTATTCATCTTTCTCCCCACAGTTATTTCTCCCTTTAACTTTTCTATTCTTATTCAAATCATCATCTTCCCAGTCACCCAGGCCTGAAAAATGGGAGCAATATTTAATTTTTTCCTTTCTATCCCTGAAACCGATCAGTGGCTTAGGTATACTGATTCTATCTTAATAGTATCTCTTGCCTCTTCTCTGTTGAAAAAAATTTTTTTTCAACTTAATGAACACCAAATAAAATGTGCATTTCCACATAGGAAGAAATAATAATGACCATTATATTACATTACATTGTATTGTATTGTATTATATCATACTATATTAATTATATTATATTATATATGGGCAACTACGTGGCATAGTAGATATTTACAGAGGTTGTTTGTCCTTCATTAGTAGGAGACTGTCCCTTTACTTAGAATGAACAGCCCAGCATATATCCCAGATTCCCATTTGAGTCTTATGTTGATAAATGGCTGAGCAACAAAGGGAAAGAGACAATTTGTACCCTACGTGAAAATTCATTGTTTCTGCTGGACTTTTCATATGCAATTAATCTCTTCAAAGCCTTAGACCTTTCTAAGATGTGGAATGTCTCATTTACATCTGAAAGGGCATCACCTTTATATATAATTGTATCTGCTTTAGCCCCTTACAGGCTTCAACTTTTCCTCTAGCTAGGTGGTGAAACGGATAGAATGCTGGACTTGCAATCAGGAAGACTCATCTTCCTTCAAATCTGATTTCAGAGACTTGCTAGCCATGTGACTCTGGGCAAGTCACTTAACCCTGTGGTCCTCACTTCCTCATCTGAAAAAATGAGCTGGAGAAGGAAATGGCAAACCACTCCAGTACCTTTGCCAAGAAAACCCCAAATTGGGGTCACAAAGAGTGACCCCACAATAATAACAGCAAAATGAGACACACTCTTATATCCATTATTATTATCTTCGTTTTATGGAGTAGGAGGCAGAAGTTCAGGGGCATTCAGTAACTTGCCCCAAATTACACTGAGAAGATCACAACCCAGGTCTTCAGATTTTAAATCCAAGGATCCTTAGTACTATGCTACAGAATTCATGTAAATTCAGTTAACATTTGTTAAGTACTTACTATGTGAGGACCACTATGCTAGGCATTAGGGAAACAAAAATGGAAAAAGATGTCACAGTCCCTGATCTTAAGGAGCTGCTATTGTATTTGGAAAGATTATTACATGGATAGATATAGATAGATAGATAGATAGATAGATAGATAGATAGATAGATAGATAGATAGATAGATAGATAGAT
>NW_027185764.1:18106405-18109069 GCF_028583685.1 Petaurus breviceps papuanus
GATAGATAGATAGATAGATAGATAGATAGATAGATAGATAGATAGATGTAAGATAGAGGTTAGTGAGGCCCAAGACAATGTGCTATGCAATGTTTCAAAAATAAATAGAGAAAAGACACTTTCAAGATGGAGGGAGGAGAGGGGGAAGCTGTAACTGGTGTCACAGAAGGCTTCTTAGATTTAGTAGTCCCTGGGCTGAGGCCAGAAGAAAGAGCAGAATTCTGAAAGGCAGAACTGAGAAAAGAAGGCATTCCTTGCATGGAAGAATCAAAGTATGGATGCACAGAGGTGGGAGAGAGCATGTTTATTTCTTAGGGATATTTAAGTTTGATATGTTTGTTTAAAAAACCCCAAACTTTATTTTATATTTCCATATAGCAGTTATTAAGATATTCTAGAAATTTCAACACCTCAGGCTGCTGATGTCATAGACAGTATTTTGAGGAGTCATGGCTAGACCTTAAATGGGATCTTTTTTTTTTTTTTGAGGCAATTTGGGTTAAGTGACTTTCCCAGGGTTATTAGAGCTAGCAGTATCTGATACTAGGATTTGAACTCAGGTCCTTCTGACTCCAGGTCTGCTACTCTATCAACTTCACCACCTAGTTGCCCCATCTTATGTGGCATCTTAGAAGGGGAAAAAGTACTATATAGTTTCTTAAAATAAAATATAGTACTATTCACAGTAGACATAGTAATAGCTTTAGTTGAAGTGATCTACTTTTGATTTCTCCACAAGAATAATTAAGTTATAAATAAGTAATTCATAAGAGGAAGCGTGGGGTGGTAGAAGGAGCTCCATTCTTGGAATCATGAAAATTTGGATTTGAATACTGTCTCTGGCACTTCAGAGCTAGGTCACTCTGGGTCACTCTCTCTGTTTAAGCCTTAGTTTCCTGGTGTATTACATGAGGATAACAATAACTGTAGACTAACCTCAGGATTTATGAGAGGATCACACAAAATAATGTATATAAAGGAACTTTAAAAACCTTAAAATGAAATGTATCTGCCAGATATTATTAAAATAAAGAATTTTGTGTGCTGAGGGAAGGTTGAATGGTGGATTGAATAATGACCATGGATTTGGAATCAGAAGACCTGGATTTGAATCCTGTCTATATTCCTTAGTGCTTGTACAATCTTGGAAAAGTAATTTAATGTTTCTGATCTAAGTTTCTTCATCTGTAAAGTAAGGGAAATAGATGAGATGGCCTCTAAGGTTTTTTTCCAGTTCTAAGTCTAAGATCTTATCACATCAAGTGACATAAATAAAACATTTTTCTTTTAGGAATACATTAAATATATACATATATTTACATATGTATATATATATTATATAGTGTGTCCCCAAAAATCTTAATATACTTTTAAGTGTACTTTTGAGCTTGAATAAATTTTAAAATTAATTAAAAATTTTGGGAAACCTGTATTAATTTCTATACCTCTCTAAATCTAATAATATGTTAATTTATATATCTCTCTCTCTAAATATGCTTTGATTCTTCAAGGACTTGTGATTTCATCCCTGTGGGTATTCTCTTCAGATGCAGAGCACAATCTCTGTACAATTCTGAGGGTGGTCTTTGAGAGTTGCTCTAGCCAAAACAATTATTACTGTGTAACCCACTGGTGAAAAGAGCTCCAATGAATTTAAGTGGGCTGGTCCACAGATGACAGATATGCAGTCTGTCATTGGGTTGGCTTTTTAAGCCTTTTGAACATTCCAGGATCTGCCAGAGCTCATACTTGACTGGTATAGTCTTCATCACTAGGATCACCTTGGTGCCATGATGTGGCACCAGAGTAAGATTTCAGTGGAATCTATATACATGTATATGTAACACATGTGTATATGTAGATATATACAGATGCATATACATGTGCATATATTTACATGTGCACATATATACATGATGTTCCATTTCCTGTTTTTGTCCCTTTGCACTGGCTTTTCTCCATGCTTGGAATGCTTTCCCCTCCTTATTTCTGCCTCTTATAGTCTCTGGCTTCCTCCAAGATTCATCTCAAATGCCATTTTCCATAGGAAGCCTTTCTCAACCCTTCTAGCTGTTAGTACTTTTCCTTCTAAGGTTATCTTCCCTTTTCTCTATGTGAAAGGTTACATACACACATACAGGTACACATAAAGTTGCACATTAATTTATAAACATGGTTGGTACATGACATGAATAAATATGGTCTGGGTTCTGGCCTACCTTTGCAAAGAATAAGAAGGGCTTTGTAGCAATATCCAGCAGCCTGGCTGGAAGAGAGGGGCAGGCAGGATCCAGGACTGCTGAAGCTGATCTCTCCTTCTGTCTCCAAGAGTGATATTCTGCCAGAATTTCTCTGTTTGCTACCTCTCCAGTGTCTCTAGTCTAAGTGCATGATTCTAAGGGCCTCAGAACAAAGCTGCTTTCCTACTCACATTGACAGGAGAGGATATACCCTCCTCCACTTCGTTTGCATACACTTGCCAGCTTAGTCCCTTCCCACCAAATGCTGGGTACACAAAAGACCATAATGAACGGCTGATGTACTTTTTTATAAAAGAAAGAAGCCAGCAGAAATCAAAGAAGTTATATATACATATACATGTATATATATATATATATATATATATACATGTATATGTATGTGAGTACACCAAAAAAAAAAAAA
>NW_027185764.1:18109169-18214362 GCF_028583685.1 Petaurus breviceps papuanus
CATATACATGTATATATATATATATATATATATATATATATATGTGTATACCAAAAAAAAAAAAAAGACAACAACACAAGAGTAAATGAGCTCTTTAGAACAAAATAAAATCTCAGTACAAATCAGGAGTTAAAAATGATTTCACTGAGGGGAGACTTAGTAATCTCTTGGGCTGTAGACACTGGAAGTTAAGGGACATGATAGGGGGCTGGTTTCCTCCACCTGTCTGTGTTTCTGGGACTCCAACCCTCTGTTCAAAAATCTGGGTCTTGCCTCTTTATCCATCTCCCTCATTGTTCTTTCTTGGATTATGTCTCTGACAAACTGAAGTAATCTCCGTCCCCCCCCCCACTTTCTCAGTAATTCTCTTCATCAATCAGGACTCATGTCCTCTTACTAATGTAGCACTACATCTTTTTTTTTTTTAAGTTAAAGAATGTTTTTATTTTATTTTTCTCAATTATATGTAAAAACAATTTTTAACTTTTTTTGTTTTTTATAATTTTTGAATTCCAAATTCCCTCCCTCTCTCCTTCTTTCCCTTCTTAGAGAAGGCAAGCACTTTGATATAGATTTATGTGCAGTCATACAAAACATATTTCCATATTAGCCATGTTGCAGCATTAAATTTTCAGGGTGCTAATCGCTACATGGGTAAAGGTGTTGCATATATGTATCTTGTCAGTGCCTATTTATGTATATGTTGTCTGCTATATTAAAATTTAAACACCTTAATGTCAAGGATTGTTTTCATTTTTTATTTTGAATCCCCAAGGTTGAGTACTTAATAAATAAATACTTGTTGATTGATGACCAAGGTCATATAGTTAGTGGTAGAAACAAGGCTCCCTCCCCCTTCCCCAACCCCAGTCTCAGTACCTGTTCTAGTGTAATTCTATCTTTTTTTAACTGTTAAAATATATTTTCCTCATCTAGTGTTAACATTCTTACTAATTATCTCATAGGACCATTATGAATAAAGCTCTTTGTAATTCTTAAAATGAAGAGGAAATTGAGATGGAAGGTGGCCTTTCTGATCTCAATCTTTTTACATTCATTTTTTTATTATTTTGAGTTCCAAATTGTCTCCCTCTCTCCAGCTCTACTCCCCACCCCCAATTAAGAAGGTAATCAATATGATAAAGAGTAATTTTACATTAAAAAGAGATTTCCATTCTCTAGGCACTAGCTGTGAGACCCTGGGCAAATCACTTAACCCTGTTTGCCTTAAGTTTTCTCATCTGAAAAATGAGCTGGAGAAGGAAAATGGCAAACCACCGTAGCATTTTTGCCAAGAAAATCCCCAATGGGGTCAGGAAGTTTGGACACAATTGAAAGACTGAACACCACCAAAAAAAGAGGTTAAGGAGTTCTTCCCTATCAAAGTCTGCTCCTGGTTAAAGTGATGGGAACCAAAGCTACTTCTGTCCCTTCTTATGAGATGTAAGAGAAATTAAGATAATATAAGGTAGTAACATATCTATTCTTGATGAAGAGTGGAGAGGTGTATAGTGATTGGTGGGAGCTAATTAGCTCATTTATGTTTTTCTACATAGGAAAGGTGGTGTTGTTCAATAGATTGAATTACTATTAATGGATGCTGGCTTTGGAGTCATCGTATCCAAATTTATATCCAGGTTCTATCATTACCTGTGTGGCCTTGAACTGACACGTAATGTTTCTGAACCTCAGTTTCCTCATCTGTTAAATAAGGGTTTTGACTAGATGGTCTCTAAACTCCTCTCCAAGTAACAATAATTTATTAATCACTTATAGGCATTGCACCAAGTGCTGGGAATGCAAAGAAAGGCATAAACCAGCCTGACCTCAGGGAGCTCGCATCCTACTAGGCAGACCACAAGGAAATGACTGTGTCCTTCCAGCTCTAAGTTTAGGGTCGTTTGGCCTACACAAGGATCTGGGATAGCCACCAAAAGGAGCCAGTTTTCTGTAGATTCTTGAGGCCAAGGGCTTACTCATCACTTTATGCCCCTGAGAACCCAACATTGTATTTTAAAACAGGGAGGAGGACTTCATAAATGTTGAACTGAAGTCCTGCTCACCAGGGGCTAACAGAATAAGACAGACATCTCTAATATATGTAACCAGTTCAGGGATTTTTTTTTTAAGTCCTTGAATAAGAAACATTGAAAGAAACATAAATGAAAGAAACAAATAGTCACATTCTTTACAATCCAGGGTGGGTGTTATATGGGGTTTTGAGAAATTCACTCCAAGATTCATGTTTTAGACTGAGACTGGACAAGCAGTTTCACTGATATCTCACGATGATCTGAGCTTTCAGATATACTGTCTCTTATGATCACTTATTATGTGCCAGGCAGGCAGCTAGGTGGCACAGTGGATAGAGTACTAGGCCTGGAGTCAGGAACTTATCTTTCTGAGTTCAAATCCAGCCTCAGACACTAGCTGTGTGACTCTAGGCAACTCACTTGACCCTGTTTGCCTCAGTTTCCTCATTTGTAAAATAATCTGTACAAGGAAATGGCAAACCACTCCAGGATCTTTGCCAAGAAAACCCCAAATGGGGTCACAATGTTGGACATGACTAGAAAAAATATTACTACACAGTAACAATATTTGCCAGGCACTGTACAAAACACTGGGGATACAAAGTAAGGTGAAAATCAGCCCCTACCCTCGAGGAATATATATTCTAAAGGTAGAGACTACAGGAAAATAAGTAGATACGAAGATAGTGAAAGTAATCTGAAAGGGGAAGGCATTAGTAGCTGGGGATGGGGCAGAGAGGGAGATTGTAATTGTCACATTAGCTCTTTGGAATAGATGACCACAGATATTATTTTTCTTATTTTGCAGATGAGGAAATTAGGGGTGGTGGGTTCCCCTTCAACTGATATTTTCAAGTTAGAGACTGGGGACTATCATTTTTCAAGTATGGTATAGTGGGACTAGATGACCCCTGGCATCCCTTCAACTTTAAAATTCTGGAATTTTAGTAGTGGGTGGAACGCTGGACCAGGAAGTCCTGAGTTCAAATTTGACTTTGTATACTACGACTTTGGACAAATCACTTAAACCCCTCTTTGTCTCAGTTTCCTTCTTTTCAGCAAAAGGAGACTAATCATAACAACCACATCCCAAAGGTGGTTGTGAGATCAAATGAGATAATGTTTGTAAAGCATTTTGCAAACCTTAAAGTGTTATCTAAATGCTAGCTATAATTATTTTTCTGTGACCTGCCAGTGGTCACATAGTAAGTGTCAGAGATGGACTTTGAAGTCAGATCTCTCTTGTCTCCATAGTTCTTCCCATTGCACCATGCAATTCATTTCATGAGATTAGTTTCTTCTATGACTGAAGAAACCTAGTCAACATATGAATGGACAGGGAGGGGATGCTAAAAGGGCATGGCCATAGAGTTTTCAGAGAAGACAAACTACCCATTTCACCATGTTGCCTAGGGTTGACATTTGTGTGGGTATGAGTGAAGATGAGTTCTGAGCACACCTAGGCTCAGTAGTTTCCAATTCTGTCTCTTCCTTAGGGAGATGCAGTAGGGTGGGGTAGTAGAAGCTAAGACCTAGGATGAACAACTTAGGACTCCTAGAATGCTGGAGTTGGAGAAGGTCTTAGGGATCTTCTAGTCTCACCCCCTTGTTTTAGAGTTGAGGAAACTGAGGCCCAGGGAGTTGCTATGACTTGGTAATTAATGTTGAAGCCAGTTTGATATTCTCGATTTCTAAATTCACAGCCTAGTAACTGAAGGTGAGTATGTTGTCTAGGAGTGGCGGAACCTAGCCTAAGCAGTCCACAGGTGTATCTATCTAAATTTGTGGAATGGGTTCAGTGACAGCCAGGACTGAAGTCCTTGGGTCTATGCCTGTTCCTGGCCATCAGTCCCTCTCAGTGTCTAAGGAAATGGCTTCAGCAGGATTCTTTGGTTATGAGGCAGAGAAAAGGGGGGATAATTGGATACGACATTTTCTGGGTGGGTGGGTGGTATCGAAATGGCTGAGAGGAAAGGGGGGAGACACTGAAAGGGGGGCTTGGCCCTGGCGAATGGCAGACCCGAGACTTTCGGGGCTAATATGTTTTGGGGGGTGATTGGGGTACGTCGCAGGGGCCGTTAACCTGCAGTCAGGAGGGGAGGGGCGGAGCGGGGGTGGGGGCCGTGGGCGGGGAGGGAGCGAGAGAGGGGGCCTCCCATTGCGGACAGTCTGCTGGAGCCCGCCCTGCTGTCCGCCGTACAACCTCTGCGGCTGTAGGGAGGAGGGGCTGGGAGCCGGCTGCAGTGCGGAGACCCGAAGCTCAGGAGCTGCCTCTGCCGTCGCTGCTGCTGCTGCTGTGGTTGCTGCCGCCGCTGAGCTCACCCTCTCGCTGCACCGCATCCAGGTATTTTCCCTAGGGCTGCTCCCCTAACCCCTCTGACAGCCCCTTAACCCGGCTTTCTGCCCCTCCGCCCCACCACTGCCCATCAAAGCTGGGGAATTTGATCCCCCCCAACCCCCCACTCCCATCTCTTCTGCTTTCCTTCCCACCACCGCCCACTGCACCCCCCACCCCTTCCCGCCCCCAATCCCAGCCTCACCACTGCGGATAGGACGTAGGATTCGGACAGAAACCGCAGTCCTTGCCCGGCAGCTGTCCCCCCGCCCCCACTTCCCTCCCTGGCCTGAGGAGCTGCTGCCCAGGCGCCGCCCCAGACTGGACAGAGCCTCCCCTCATCCGCCCCCCCCCCCCCCCTTCCCTTTGGCGGGATCCTTAAAGAGGGCAGGAATCCAGTTTGCCCTGGCCCACGAAAAAGGCCCCTCCCCCCCCCCCCCAAAAAAAAATAGATTGAAAAAAGCTGGAGATCTATGGTTGACATAGGAAAACATACCTCCCACCCCACCCCCACCCCACACACTCAGGGGATGAGACATTGAAGAGAATAATTCAATCCTTGTGGGAACTAAAGGCCACCAAGGGCTTTCCCCATTTTGTCCCTCGGGGAGGAAGTGAGCTACTATACTGTTCTTAATGAACGTCTTTTGCTCTCTCCCTGTCCCTTCCCCTGCGGATTAATGTAAGGAATGTAGGGGACTGGTTTTGTTGTTGAAAAGGATGGAAACGAAATGATTTTTCCTTGGAAATTCTTGCAGCGTTAAGGTTTAATCCTTGTGTGTTACCCACAGGGAGCCAAATTTCTCTCAATCTTCATAACCTGAAGCTATTTTGGTGGGAGACTGGAGTTTTCTGAAACCTCATGCAGAGTTGTTAAAACATTGGAATGGAAGCTTGCTAAATCGAATTCTGGATCCTTAGAAAAAAATAAAATAGGGTCTTATCTATCATAATTTAAATTTCCTGTCTTCAGGCAGGGGGATGGATAAGATGACCTCCCACAGATCCCTTCTTTGTCTTCATTATTCATGATGTAGAGTGTAGATTATTACACAAAGAAAATGCTTCTGTTTATTCCATAGGTTACTATTAAACATTAAAAAAATTTAAAAAATCATCCAGATCTTCTCCCTCTTTTCTCTTCCTTAGAGTTGTCACAGCTTGATACAATAAGCTGTGGGTTGTGACTATATTTAATCATCTCACACAACAGTCCTTTTAAAAATTGAGTGTTGCATATGTTCAGAGCAAGTATTTGTATGATCTTAGCTGCATCTGCCATAGTCCAATGGAGGCATCACTGCTTTCTTCTACCTCACCATTTTCTTTTTGGTTCAAAAGAATGTCCCTTCTATTTATTTGATTTAGGACCTAATGAGAATATAAGAACTGCTTGTCTTTCCATAGATATCTGATCAGAGGTAAGAAAAAAACAAGTTATTTTTTAGTCCACAGAACTCATCCATATTAACCTCCTGGGGAATTACTAAATGCTGAACTATTTGGAAGAAAATACTGTTTGACTTTGATGATATCCATTTCAGATGGCCACAACTGTTTAAAAAAATGGTTTAAAATATTTTAAATGTAGTGTCAAATCCCCAAGTAGAAAATTCAAAAGCATATCTTGTACCATTTCTTCTTCCCTCTCTCCCTCCCTCCCTCCCTTCTTCCCTTTTCCCTTTCCTTCCTTCTCTTTCTTCCTTCCCCCCCTTTTTCATGTCCTTCCTTCCTCCTTTTCTCATTTTCCTTTCCTCCCTATCTCTCTCCCTCCCTTTCTTCCTTCCTACTTCTCTCCCTTCCTTTTTTTCTTTCTTTCATCAAGGTTTGAAGATGGCTTCTTCTTCCTCCTACAACCTCGAAGAAGATGAGAGCCTGAAAGGATGTGAACTCTATGTCCAGAAGCATAACATTCAACAGCTTTTGAAAGAGTGCATTGTAAACCTTTGCATCTCCAAACCTGACCGTCCCATGAAATTTCTTCGGGAGCATTTTGAAAAATTAGAAAAGGTCAGTAGCTTAAACTGACTGTTATTTTCCATTTACAAATGTACTCATATAAAATACAGAGTTAACCTTTCTTTCCATTCTGCAATTCCCTTTGGCATTTAGCTTAAAATGCCCAAAGATTTTTTTTCTTGTGAATTTTCAATGGTTTCATGTGGAAGCTGTACAATTAAGTCCAGAACTTTGACAAATTATCATGTCTTTTAAAGCAAATGGCCACAATGGCTGTTGAATTGACCATTGTTTGGTTGATTACCTTTGGATTTTTGTCTTTCTGTTATTTTCAGAGACCACTGGTGTTTCATCCAAGTGTGTTGTTAAAATCGCCAGATTTCAATCCTTTAGGAATTTCTGGCTATTCGTATGGCAAAGAATGTTTTTGTTTAAGGAAAACTGATTTGAATACCCCTCTTCATCTTCCCCAGTCCCAAATATGATTTTAGTCATATGGAGCCTGTGTCTCCATCAACCCAAAGGGTTGCATAAACACACAAAAGGAAGTAATTCATAATTAAACAGTTAAAATTAAAATTAAAAAATGAGATCTTTCAGGACACATCTTAGATGCTTATCATTGTATTTATACCCTGTCCTATGATCTATCTTGTTTGCACACAGCAATTGGCTAATAAATGCATAGTGAATTGAGCACCCTGCATATGTATGCAGTGGAAGTTAAGAGTGCATACGAATTTCTCAAGGTTCATGCCTTACTTGAACCCCACCAGCATTGCCCTCTTTCTCAAGGAGACTGAGGAGATCCTGCTCCCTCAATTCACAAGGGGTGGAAACTGAAGAAGAAACTACATCTCCCTAGACATTCTTTCTGGGAATGAAGAATGTGTGCTCAACTTCTCCAATCACTTATATACTCTTCACTTAGAATTAAGATAATAGGTAGTGATACCTCATCACTGCCTTTTGTGTTTTTTTCCTACTTTTGGTACTCCTTCCCTCACATCCCTGTTTTCTCATGCAGTCACCTAGTTATCCAGGTGTCCTGCTGCAGTCCCAAATCTTTCCTCAGGCAGTTCTTGTATGCCAGATTCCTCCTTTCCTTTATGTCCCACCATCAAAATTTGTCCTAGGTCCCATGGCCTCAGAGCCTCAGATGCCTTTCTTGTTTATCTGATAAATAAATCCAGACCTACCTGTTAATAGAGGTCATTTACCCTGTTCATAGTATTTGCATTTTTTGTCTCTAGACTTAAAAAAAATTATTTTCAACAAATGAAAAAATTGCAGCCTTTTTGGTGAACCATTGGAAGAGATATTTTTGAATGGGCATGGGGGGGGGGGGCTGGCTTTCCAATGACCCTGTAAATTATACTAGGTAGGTGATTGCTTATATTTAAAGTCAAATCTGCTAGCAGCTATATATATGGGGCTAGCTCTGGCTCAAAGATTCTCTTCTGAAATCCCATCAAGAAAGGGGGTGGAAGATGTTTTCCACTCTAGGCTTTTGTAGGGTATGTTGTCATGCCCTGCAGAACCAGAAAGGAAGAGACAGGTAGGTAATGTTACAAGGCTATCACCATTAACCATTTCCCATCTCAAATCACAATAGCCCAGAGACTGAAGTTAATTAAACTGATTTATGCACAAACCCCAACACTAATTAATTATCTTTGCATAATCTTTGCATAATGTTCCATTATATATTCACTGCATGGCTTTACCTAGGAGACTAATTATTAAGGTCCTTGCAGAATTCCATTATATACTTATTGAAATCTGTGTAATATATTCTTAAGTGTATATATGAAACATTTGTTGTATTAGAATCTGGAAAAGGTTACCCACTTTCAAGTCCATTTTGGAGAAGGTGTCAGATTTCATGGGTAAGGCATGTAACCATAGCAGAATAGAATAGTCTTATCAGTTAGACTCTGGCTGCAGTGAAGAAGACTTCTTAAAAAGGACCCTAATGGTAAGAGTTAAGATTTATCAAAACGATTTAGCTTTGTTCAGAGGCAGATATATTATGGTGGGGCAGTGGCAGACAATTGGATGAGTTATATTTTTTTTCTGTAAAGACTAGGATAATTGCTTGTGAAACCAAGGTAAGTGTAGTAGGGTATAACCTTCTTTTGGGAGACTCAGTTGGAACACCTCAGTTCATTCAAATCTATGTGAACCAAAGCTAGATCAAAGTAACTAGATATTGGCTAGTCTTCTTATTAGGAAATGTTTAAGACTGTTGTATTACTCATTTGTTGGGACCTAATAACATCACTGGGGACAAAGACAATTTTTCCTATTTAGATTTGTCTTTCAGAAGATTGTAGATATAATTTCATCAGTTCTTTGTTTAAATGTGATTTTCCAACCTAATCAATTGCATGACTATTTGCTTAACTTGGTGGCATGAATATACCTGCTTACATCCATACCAAAGAAATGCAATCTCACACCTCATAAACACATTTTTATGAAAATGCTATACTATTTAGAGAACCAAGGTCATTTCTGAAAGGTAATGGTTAAACATGGAACACTATTCTATGTTGATGGCCGGAGTTGAATGTGTGGGTTTCCTAATGGTTAATGTTGAATACACCTTTACAAGTGGCAGAAAATTGTCAGAAAATGACAAATAATGTTGAATAATTTACTGTAGCCTAACTAATCTATGGGAAAAAAATTTTGCTTTTTTTTTTCTTTAAAAGAAGATTATTTGGTTGTCTCTTCTTCACTCAGGTAAGCATATTCTTGGGGAAACTCACTTTGATGATGGCAACCACTTTCTAGATAGAACCACTTCATTAATTAAAGTGAAAATGATGATTGTAACTGTAAATGAATTGGTTGATGAATTGATGTAATTTTTCTTCATTACTATAGGTCTCTGATCACATTTATTTGTGTATTCTTTCCATTTGGGTAAACGAAAATCCATCCATGTGTGATTGATACTTGTCCATATTTTTTCCACAGATTTAAAAAAATGTTTTTTCCTATTAACAAGCATTTAGCAATTATTTATTTTCTACATCTCCTACTTCCCCCCCCATTGATAAGAAATAAAATCCTTCTAACATATGCATAGTCAAGCAAAACAAATTTTCTCATCAACCACACTTTGTTTTGCCTCTTGAATCCAACACTGCCCTGTTGAGATAATGGTATCTAGTATGCTTCATCACTGGGCCTTGAGAATCATGGTTGGCTATTATATTGATCAGAGTTCTTAAAACACTTTCAAAATTTGTTGTTTCCCATAGCTTTTTCATACATCTGCCCAGTATTTTCAAAGCCTTTCACGAGGTCTTTTCCCCCCAAATTTATAGGTACCAGTGTAGCACTCTGGCTGGCCCATCTTTGTTCTCACTTCCTTATTTACTAACCACCTCATTTTTAGTTCTATCTGTTTCTAATGACTGTAGCTATAACTCCATAATTCATTTCCTTGATGAAAATCTCTTATGCCCCTAATATCAGTTTTCCCAAAAGATAAATTCCTAGAAGTAGTTTTATAGAAATTTTGAGCAAATTGTTTAGCTAGGTGGCCCAGTAGGTAAGAATACTGGCCTTGGAATCAGGAAGACTCCTCTATGAGAGGATTTGGAAAAATCTATGGGAGACACAAATCAACTTTAAAAGGCTTAAGAACACTGATCAATGCAATAACCAACTATGATTCCAAAGGAACAATGATGAAGCACACTACCTATCTACATTCTGACAGTGTGGTGTTGGAGTCAAGATCTGTGTAAGGGGGTGGCTAGGTGGCGCAGTGAATAGAGCGCAAGCCCTGGAGTCAGGAAGACCTGAGTTCAAATTCTGCCCCAGAAACTTAACACAAAACCTAGCCGTGTGATCTTGGGCAAGTCACTTAATCCCAATTGCCCTACCTTCCCCCCTCCAAAAAGCAAAAAAATATAAAAAAAATTAAGATCTGTGTAACCTTGGACAAGTTATTTGACCTCTCTCAGCCTCAGTTTCTTCATCTGTAAAATGGGGGTAATAATAGCACCTAATAATACTTCACAGGGTTATTGTGGAGATCAAAAAAAGTGCTTCGCAAACCTTAAAGTGCTATATAAATGCTTGCTGCTATTATTGTTATTATCATTATTATTATTTTTATGTGAAACATGGAGATATTAGATTAAGTTGAGTGAAAAACTTCCTTTAAGATCTCCCCATACTCTTCTTATGCCATACATTGCACAGTTGGTCAACATTTTACATGTAGTAAAGAAATGATCTTTACAAAGAAATGAATCTTTAGAAAAATTTTCATGACTATTTGTTCAACTTGGAGAGAAGATCCCTCTTATTCAGTCGGTTAGGTAGCCCATATCATTCTTTCTTCCCCTTTCTCAACTTGCTTCTACACAACTTAATCATGAAAGTATTTCTGAAAATGTCTTTGCTCATGGTGCCATTTAGGAGCTATTTAGTATTAAGTCTTGGGCCAAATGCTATATTTAGAATTCGTTCCTCTTCTGGGGCCTATATTGAGTTCTATATTAAGATTTGTTTTAATAGATACGTGGTCAGCAAAAGGAATTTTTAGATGAAAAATTGACAAAGGTTGAGATTCTTGAAAAGCCAAAAGAGAACATTTGTTGTACCTTAATTCTTCTTAATGAAAACTGGTTAGTTGAAGGTTTATTGACATTGAATGGAGGAAGACATATATTTTAAAACTCTCACATTATAATGGCTTCTTGAAATGGATACCGAGTTTGAGGATTTTGTGGTGTAGGTGGATAGAAGCAGCCCCATTACCAGGAAAACCTCTCATGAAGACTGGCTCTGTGACCCTAGGCAAGTCACTTCAATTTTTGGTACTCTAGGCAACCCTCTAAGACTATAAATTGTAAAGAAGGTGCTGACCTGTATTTGTAGAGGGAATATCTTCATTCAGGAATTCCTTTTATTGCCAAAATTACAGGTCTGGACCCTATCCTGACCCTAAAGAATACTCCTTCTCCTAGGAATGGTAAAACTTGATTCAAAGCATTTGGAGAAAATGGCATAGAGAAGAAGCAATCTTTTCTATTCAGAAGTCACAGCCCCTTCCAACTATTTTGAGACTGAAGGGAAGTTTTGCAAAAGAATCAGTTAGACCTTTAAATGATAAAAGAAATAGGCTTTTATTATAGGTTTATCATAATTTTTGTAAGGAAAAGCTTAAAGGTTGCAAATTAAAATATACATACATTCAGGACTGGTTACAGAGGCTCAGGAACAGCTAGGGAAGGATATAATAGAACCGGAGCCTATATGTGTAAGGCAGGTTGAGGAGGAAAAGGACCATCCAATTACAATTGCTCAAGCAGAATTTGATTGGTTTTCCATGATGTCATAGGCACAGATTGTATAGCTTTCCTGTGTAATTGTGGAAGCTTCCAGAAATTACAAGAAAAGGCTACAGTAGAGGTTGTCTAAAGGGGAGAGAGCCAATTTTAATAGGGTACAGGACCAAAATAATCAGAGTTTTTGGATGACTACACAAGGATATGGAGAATCTCTTGGTGTTAACTTGACTTTCTTTATATTTTAGTTTTTCCCAAGATCTTTATGAAATGGCTTTCAAATTCTTTCATTACTTGTTTTAAACAAGAAAACTATCTATAACAGGGGTTCTTAATTTGGAGTCTGTGAATAGATTTCAAGGGGTCTTTGAATTTGAATGGGAAAAAATACCATCTTATTTTTATTAATTACTAACTGAAATTTAGAATTTCCTTTAATTATGAATTAAACATTCCCCCCTATTATTATTCCAAGAAAGCAGTCCAGTATACTTCCAGAGGGGTTCATAACACACAAAAAGTTAGGAACCCTTGATCCATAAGAACCCACATGTAAAATTAAATTTACCACACACAAAAAAAATCATTCTGTCCCTTTAATTGACCTTTGTTCACATTGCAAAACCTTGATAGTTGAAAATTTATAAAGTAGGAATAGTCCAGAAGCCTTTTATGGTAAACTGATTTTAGTCTTCCTTTTATAGCTAGTGTACTCTCTGTTCCTAGGAGCTTATTATCTGCTTTTGTCATCGACAACATTCTCTAGTCTAGTTCCCTCCTATCCTCCATTTTAAAAGCAAAGCAAATGCACCACATTTTTCATCTCTTACCACTTTCTAAAATTTAAAGGGACTCAAAGGAAAAGAAGCAGATTTAATTTTGATGTGAAAATTCACCATTTTTATGTGAAAGGCAAATTGTTGAACTCTTTAATATTTTTATATAATGACTAGGTGGAAAGAATCATAGCCTCTAGAGCCAGATGCTCTAGAAATCATTTGGAAAAATACATGAATGTATTTGTTTGGTAATCAATTGATAAACATTTATTAATCCCCTACTAGGTATGTGGCACTTTGCTTTGCACTGGGGGCACAAAAAGGTAAAAGCCAGTTCCTTCCCTCAAGGAGGTAAATGTGTTAACCTAGACTGTAATTGGAAATTTTGGCAGCTGGAGAATAGCACAAAATGTTCCTGGGAGCTAGCAGTTAGGTCCCTTCAGAACATCTTTGGGAGAGTAATGCAAGATGATTGTGACAAATTGAATCGAGTAGGAGGAGGGATTAGTTACCTGAGTGGCTTACTTATGGGTATTTGAGCAAAACATTTGATCTGGTAGCTTCCTTTTAAACTAATTATTCTTGCTCATTTGGTACTGAACTCAAATGGTTTGAAAGAGTGGATATGTCACATTTTTGCTACCCTCTAAATGTCATTGCCTTGTGACCACCCCTCTCTTCACTCCTTTCAAGTTTTCCCCTGCCCTTCCAATTTTTTAATCTTTTGCCCAAATGATTTGGTGCAGTTAGCTCTTACAGTTGTTAAAAAACATGGGAGTATGGGAGAATCACTTTAACTTGGGGAGGGTTTGCCAAATTCACCTTATTTTCAAACTGGCATTAAAGTAGATCTTCAGAGAGTGAAAAACAACTGTGAGGAGTAATCTTTAGAGATTTTAATTTAGCGTTATCAAAACCCTTCGGGCACTATTCAGAAGCCTGTGACTGCTGCTTCTCAATCTTATGATTTTTCCAGTGATGACTAAGAATGCACCCAAGTGGCTTGTTTTCCGCCAGTTTGTTCCAAGCTGGGCTTCATTTTTATGCCAGGAAATTTGTTTTGTACATACATTTCATTCTCTTCTGACTGGTTGCAAAACCTTTAATCCTCAAATCTTGCCAGATCCTGAATGAACTAGGTGGTGGTCAGTATTTGGTGGGCAGTGCGAATAGGATGAAGAGAGAAGCCTTATTTTTGCCCCAGCTTTCAGCTTTCTCTTTAAAATCCCACCGGCAATGCAGGATGATCATCGGATGTGAATATTTAGTCTTTCAGTAGTCTCAGGAGGCTTAAATTGGATAGATGCCTTTATCTAGAGAAGGAACCACAGGTCCCGTAGCCTAGGCAACAGCTGCTCACATTCACCCAATGTGCGTATCAAATGACGTCAAATGGTAGAGAATGCTGCTTTCGCTTATTTGTCTCACTTTGTCCCTGCTGGGGAGATAATGATCTTGTTTTTTCTGGTTGGTTTTGCGTGTGTGTGTGTGTGTGTGTGTGTGTGTGTGTGTGTGTCGCAGGAGGGGAGGAAGAAAAATTAAGCAGAGAGATGGCCACCCCAGATTTTCCCATTCTAAGGACTAAATTGAACAGTGATATACTGTATGAGGAGGTTTAGATTGTAAAAAGGAATTCCTTTTTCCCCCTCTGGATTTTAAACCCAGGAGGAGGAGGGGGTGAGAGAAGAAAGCTTGAATCAGCCTGACTGAAAGAACATTGAATTAGGAGTCAGGAAATCCAAATGCTAGTCCAGACTCTGCCATGTTTAGCAAGCCACTTAATATGTTCTGTGGCTGATTTTCCTCATTTGTGAAATAAGGGAACTGGACAAAATGATCTCTAAGCCGTTCTGTGGAAAAGCTGGCCTCCTTTTGTTTTAATAAAAGAAAAAAATGGACAGAATGAGCATCTCTTTGTCTAGCTGGGTTCAGTCACAGGCAGGGTTCTCCTTTGTGTCTTTTTCAGTTATGCCTTGAGTTTGATTATGGTATGGTTGTGGCTAGTAAGGCTCATCTGGACTGGCCCTTATCATCCTTTTTGGGAATCTCACATTCCATTTGTTGAAAATGGCCTCTTGAGTGGGAAATCTCCTGAGTGCCCCTCCTGAGAAGCAGGTATCAAGCAGCCCTTGATCTGGGCTCAGATCAAGGTTATCTGGAATTCCCCACCTAAAATGAGACAGAAGAGCCTATTTTGGGGGGCAATGTTATATCTGAACCAATGTAGTCTAGCAGAAAGATCACTCTATTTGGAGACAGAAAACCCAGTATTGAATTCTGGCTCAGCTGCTTATGTGACGTGTATAACCTTGGGCAAAACTCTTTAACTCCATGTGGTCTAATTCTGGTCTGAACATAAAGAAGACCCAGTTTCTTTCCTTTTTTTTTTTTAAGCAATTAGGGTTAAGTAACTTGCTCAAGGTTACATGGCCAGTTATTTCTGGGTGTGCTGCTAAGTATCTGAGCCCGGATTCGATCCCCAGGTCATCCTGACACTGGAGCTGGTGCTCTTACTCGCTGAGAAGAAGACCCAGTTTCAAAGGCCACCTCTGGCTTATACTTATATGTGTGACAAATAACTTAATCTCAGTGCCCCAGACAACTGTCTAACACTTAAACTGTGCAGCAGCCCCCTCTGCTTGGAACTCCATTGATAGAAGGCATTTCCTTATTTGAGCGGCCTATATTAATAGAATTTCAGGTAAAGTCCAAATTAAAAAATAGTTGAACTACTTACCTCACAGGGTTATTGTGACAATCAAACGAGACAAGCCTTATAAAAACAACAATAAATGTGAATTGTTATTAATAAGTTTATAAAACTGAAATCTCTTCTTTCACTCTTAAAGTAGTGAAACCTTGTGTGTGTGTGTATATAGCACTTTACATTCTCAGTCCTCCCAGCTCTTTGTGGTAATCTGGACAGATATAAAGAATTAGAGCTAGAACGAACCATAGAGATCATCTTGTCCGATTCTTTCATTTTACAGATGAGGATACTGAGACCCAGAGAGGCTCGCCCAATGTTACACAGTTAATCACTGGCAAAGCTAAGACTAGAAAACTTGCTCTTGTTTGCTGGTAGGAACATCAAATTTCCCTTGCATGGCCAAGTTGCAACAGTTAAATTAGAATGAAAATCAATCTGAATTTTGAAGTTTTTGCTGGGAGAATCTACAGATCGAACACAATCTTCACTTGATTTTTACTTAGGGGTCTTTTAAGTAAAAAACCAAACAAAAACCCACCAAATCCCCAAAGCATCAAACCAAGTGCTTCTTTCACCCAGGCCTGACAGCATCTGATGGCTATTCCAAGGCTTAGATTTCAACAAGAGTCATGAAACAGGTTCAGATGTCTTAGGTCTCTTTATTTGTTCTGTCTGGTTTCAGACAGTGTTTGGCAGTATATTGATTTAAAACGTAAAGACTATTTTTGCAACTGAATGACTTGGGGTGTTTAATATATATATACACACACACACACACACACACACACACACACACACACACATACACACACATATATATATATATATTAAAGTAGTAATTCCAAAAAATAAAGCAAAATCTGTGGGAAGGGCAGATGTTTATAAATTGTGTGAAGTCTTATAAAATGTGAAATTTAGATAGCCTTCATCGATTATGAGGTCTGCAGCTTAAAAAAAAATTAGAGTACAATTTATGACAGCTCTAAATGGATTACTCCCAAGACTGGATTTACTTAGGTATAACATAAATAGCATAAGAGAAGCCAAATAAGACTAAAAATACTAAATATTAAATATTAAAATACGAAATAGCATTAGAGCCATTGTCCCATGATCAGACATGGGGAAGTAGAATTTTTTTTTCTTTTTAATGAGTGATAAGCTGGTAAGTAATGTGTTAAACCCCCACATTCTGTAATTTGTATTCCTCAATTTCATAGGATCCAGTTCTGGAGCTGGAAGGGGCTTGGGGAACCATGTAAGCAATTGTTGTTGAGTCACATCTGACTTTATGTGACCCCCTGGACAAAAGTTTTCTTGACAAAGAAACTGGAGTAGTTTGCCATTTTCTTCTCCAGTATGTCCCCATTTTACAGATGAGGAATTGAGGCAAATAGGGTAAAATACCGGTAGCTAGTAAGTTTCTCTGATTTCATCTGCTCCACCAAGCCGTGTAGTAGAACCTCCTTATTTTCTAGATGAAGATAATGAGGTTCAGGGCCACAAGGTCACTTTATTACAGGTAGCAAACATTGCAGAAGGATTTTGAACCCAGGTCTTCTGACTCCAGAGCCAGTGCTCTTTCCATCATCATCATCATCATCATCATCGTTGTTGATTAGTTGTTTCGAAGACATGTCTGAACTCTTCATAGACCCCATTTGGGATTTTCTTGGCAAAGATGCTAGAGTGGTTTGCCATTTCCTTCTCCAGCTCATTTTATGGATGAGAAAACTGAGGCAAAGTTAAGTAACTTGCCCAAGGTCACACAGCTAGTATCTGAGGCCAGGTTTGAACTCAGGTCTTTCTGACTCTAGGCCTTGTGCTTTATCCACTGTACCACCTAACTGTCCCCTTTCCATCATGCCAGGCTACTTAAGGGAAAAGCCTCAAAGGCTGGAATATGTTGGCAAACATTTAATAACCAGCTCTCCAACATACTTTTGAGCTTAATTTGCAAATTGACATTTTCTTCAACACTTTCTTAAATCTAAGTAATCGACAAAACAATAAACCAAGTCCTCATTTGTAGTGTTTGCTGATTTCCAAGATATAAATGCTCACACTGAAAATTTAATAATTAACTTATAGGTTTGAGCAACCCCAGCATATCACCTGCAAAGGTGTCATTTCTCAGACAAAAGATACAGATTCCTATTTGTTCAGGCCTAAAATGCTAGTTGCTCATAGCTTGTGAGATATGACCTTTTTTTTTTTTTGTTCTTTTGACCATTATTCTTTGATTATAATCAGTCTGGGAAATATTTGTTGTCAGTTACAGAAGCAGCCTATTTTAGTGAACACATTTAATCAAATAGTTGGGGTATTGTTTGGTTCTCAACGCTTCCTAAGAGAGGCTATAAATCAAAAGGCACTAATTGTATAGTAAACATTTCAGGTGATTTCCAAAACGTGACTGCCTTATTTCCTGGACTGGAGATCTGTGTGGATTAGGAATCAGCCTGTGTCTAATATGTTTTTCTTTTCTCTCACCCTTTGGTGTTCCATTAACCTAGGTGAATGATATTAGCTTAACTGGAAGACTTATACTTCTCTTTTTTTATGCCCCTCCCAATCCCTGAAATTTATAACAGCCCCAATCTGGCAGTGATTTGCAACAACAGTATTTTCAAATCATTTAATATCTTAATATACCTTTATCCAGGAGGGTTTATGAAAAAAAAAAAGGGCTATTCCTTTTATGTAATCTCTTCAGTCCTAATGCCTTTTCCTCCTGGCTGGCTATGAAGGCTTAGTTGAAGGGAACCAATGTCTACTCAGGTCAGGGTATGTAGAGAGAGGCCACTTCATAGCCACTGGAAATTTAAAATGAGTAAGTGAATAGATCTTGACTAGAATATGGCATTTACAAATGAAACCTGAGTTGCATTTCAAATGAACTCCATATTCAAATTAATTTTTGTTTTATCTCTGAGTTGTTTTCCTTACCCAATTTTTTTTTGGTTGTTGTGGACTTTAGTATTTTGAATCAGTTGCCCATCAGTCAACAAGCATTTATTAAGCATTTACTATATGTTAGACACTATACTGAGTATTGGGAATACAAATGGAAAGCCCCCCCCCCAAAAAAAAGGGGGATGGAAGGCATGGCAATTGGGGTTAAGTGACTTGCCCAAGGTCACACAGCTAGTAAGTGTATCAAGTGTTTGAGCTTGGGTTTGAACTCAGAGTCTCCTTAGTCCTGGCTGGTGCTCTATTCACTGTGCCACCTAGCTACCCCCGGGGAGATTTCTTAAAGAGACATTCTAAAGAGAGAAGAAAAAGATTAAAAGGAAGCTGAAAGCAGAGGGAGTAGTGTAGGAAGGTGGAAGGGACTCTTGGAGAGGATGAAGGGGGCTGTTGGAGAAGCCCTGAGTACAGCTTGATGAGAAATGTGGAGATGGTTAGCCTGGGTGCCTCCTCAAGGGGAGATGCCATTCAATCAAAGAGGTCTTGAAGGGTTGAGGGTAATTCCAAGGTCTGAATTCTAGGGCTGAAATGATCTTTCAGAATTAAGAGGTTTCTGGGGCATGATGGAGAAATCCTGAGGGCAACCTGATGAGAAAAGCATAGTGCCAGCTAATGAATCATACCACAAATATTTATTAAGGGCATACTAAAGACCCAGCATTATGCTAGGCATATCAGCCTTTCAATACTTTGATGAACCTGTGATCTCATGGATATGGATATTACTTCCAAGAATATTGATTGCAACCCACTTTACCATCTCCCATTCAGCTCATCCATGTCTTCCTATAAATTCTCCATAAAGGGACCACTCAGTGTTCTGCGGAGGGGATGGATGCCAGTGGAGCGAATGGACTGTCCATCTTTTTCCCCTTGTTCTAATGACTCACCTCCTTTTCTGGTTATAAATCCCCCAGATGACATATTTTCTACTTCTTTGATGTAATTCTTCATTGGCAATATGCTGCAGACTCTTAGAGGCTGCAATGAATGACAAAGTCATAAAACATGTGGTTCCTCCTCTCAGGAAGCTTTTAACCTATTTGCTGGACAAGATAGTTGCATTTAAAAGGAGAACTGGCAACCTAGGTAGTATAATTTATTTCTTAAATTTTATGACTGTCTGCTAAGTGCCTAGTGAGTGGTACAGAAAAGAAGTATTTATGGTGGACCAGTGAAAATATCCCCAGATTCACAGACAGAGGTCCTTGGCTTGAATCCCAGCTCTGTTGCTTACTAGCTGTGTGACCTTGGACAAATCACTTAATCTTCAATAGTGCACTTATCTGTAGAGTGATGTGGTTGGACTAGCTTGTCTCTGAGATCTGAAATTGGTTAATTCAGCAGAGTAAGGTGACCTGGCACTGAAAATCAGGGAAAACTTTAGGAGGAAGTGGGACTTGATCTAAACTTTGAAAGATGGATAAGGTTTGAATAGGTGGAGAGTGAATGAATAATGGACATGCCAACCTTGAAAGTGGGAGGAGGTGGTTAATATGGAGAAAAGTGTAGAAGAAAAATAGACAAGCTGTTTTTGGGGAGGAGTGCTAGATTAATACTTATGTAAGTTCACCTTTTGAGGTTAAACGCGTTTTTCATTAAATTAGAGTTGGTTTATATACCCAAGTACACTTGCTCCTAGGACGTGCCCCCTCTTCCCTCCCCCCCCACCCCCCCCTGCCCCAGAAACTTCAGTCAGTGAATAGCCTAATGCTCAACTTGCTGCTGAAATAGCTGTTAATGAGCAGCAATGAAAGCAGCATTGACTTTATTTTTTTGGACATGGCCAATGTGGGAATTTGTTTTGCTTGACTATACATGTTTGTAAACAGGGATTTTGTTTTTCTTGCTTTCTCCAGAGAGTGGTGATGGGATGGTGGGAGGGAGAGAAGGAAATATTTCATTGGAAATAAAAAATTAATTAAAAAAATAAAAATTGATTTAGGATCAAAGAATTAGAGCCCATAGAAGTCATCGTGTCTAATCCCTCATTTTACAGATGAAGACAAAGAGATTATAGAGGCAAAGTGATTGATTAATAGATGTTTGTTGACTAAATGACTTGCCCAAGGTTACAAAAATAGTAAGTGGCACAGCCAAGTTGTACACTTAGGTCCCTGGACCTCCAAATTTACTCTTCCCTGCTTATAGTACATAACTTAAACTGTAGTTTTTTTAAGGGGGAAGGCAAGGAATTGGAGTTAAGTGACTTGCCCAAGGTCACACAGCTAGTTCAGTGTCAAGTGTCTGAGGTCAAATTTGAACTCAGGTCCTCCTAACTCCAGGGCCGGTGCTCTACTCCTTGTGCTACCTAATTGCCCTTTAAAAAAAACACTATAATTTTTATAGTGTTGCATTACTGAGAGGAGCCCAGTCTATCAAAGGCAGTCATCATAGATGTGATGGGTCTGTAATTGTGCACAAAGTTCCCCTGGTCCTGCTCTCCTCACTCAGCATCAGTTTATATAAGTCTCTCCAGGTTATTATGAAGTTCATCTGCTCTTCATTTCTTATAGCACAATGGTATTCCATTACATTCATATACCATAACTTGTTTAGCCATTCCCCAATTGATGGGTATCCCTTTGATTTCCAATTCTTTGCCACTACAAAAAGAGCTGCTACAAATATGATCTTTTTGGGATATAGCCCTAGAAGTGGTATTGCTGGTTCAAAGGGTATGTACATTTTTATAGCCCTCTGTGCATAGTTTCAGATTGCTCTCCAGAATGGTTGGATAAGTTCACAACTCCACCAACAATGCATTAGTGTTCCAATTTTCCCACATCTTCTCCAGCATTTATCATTTTCCTGTTTTATCATGTTAGCCAATCTGACCAGTGAGATGTGATACCTCAGAGTTGTTTTGATTTGCATTTCTCTACTCAATAGTGATTTAGAGCATTTTTTTGATGTACTTATAGATATCTTTAATTTCTTCCTCTGAAAACTGCCTGTTCATATCCTTTGACCATTTATCAATTGGGGAATAACTTGTATTCTTATAAATTTGACTCAAAAACTATGATTTTTAAACAAATGTAACTAGGTTGGCACATTAACCCAACTTATATATTGTGCTATATAGTAATAGAAATCAGTGAGTGAAATTAATAAAAATCAGACCGTGGGTCTCATGGAAAACATTATTTTGGGTCTATGGTAATCAATTAACAAACACTTATTAAGAGCCTATTATGTGACAGATACTGTACTAAGCTCTGGGGATAAAGAACATCCCTGCCCTCAAGGACCTAACAATTCAGTGTAGCTCAGAATATGATATAGTAGGATAATCAGCCTGGAAGTTAAAAGATCGTTTTATAGCCTTATATTTTCCACCAATTATCTGTGTGACCTTATCCAAGTCACTTAACATCTTTAGGCTTCAGTTTCCACATTTATAAAATGAGAAATTTTACCATTTTTAGATTTGGAGAGACTCTGTGACCATCTAGTTCAACCTATACTGGATAGGAATTCCCATGATTGACAAGTGGTAGTCTAAGCTCTTCCTGAAGACCTTCAGTAGAGGTAGGGTAGAACTCACTGCCTTCTGAAGCAACCCATTTCACTTCTAGACAGCTGTAGTTATTAGCAAGTCTTTTTGTTTGTTTGCTTGTTTTTTTGCCTAATGCAAAGCTTAAATTTGCCGCTTTTTTTTTTTAATACCCATTACCCCTGGTTCTGCCTTTAGTGGCCAAACAGAACACAAATGTACTCTCTCTTCCATACTACAACCCCTCTGGTACTTTAAGAAGGCTCTCATGTTTCCCCTGAGCCTTCTCTTTTCCAGCTAAACCAATCCACATTGTGATTTGGATTCAGGGTCCTTCAGCATTTTGGTTGCCACTCTCTGGTCTATGAATATTCTTCCTAAACTGTGATATCCATGATTGAATATAGTACTCCAGATATGAATTAATGAGTATAGCGTGTGGAGACAGTATCACCTTTTTTCTGGAAATTATATCTTTCTTAACGTATCTCAAGGCTTTTTTTCCCCTTTAATGGTCATTTTACCCTGCTGATTCATGTTGACTTTACCATGGACTGGCTCTAACCCCTGCCTGCAGGATGGAAGGCTTTGCAAGTTCAGAGGGACAGAACTGCTGGCTCACTCCTAGCTGGCCTGAGCTTTCTTTTTGGTTATTCAGCTTCGAGCCCCAGCTCAGGTCTATGTACTGAATCCAAGTTTCTGCTCTGGGGTGAGAGTAAATACTGATGCCAGCTTTTGTTCTTGCTGTTTCTGCTTCTTGCTCAACACAGACTCAGGCCCGTCTGTAATGGGTCTATGACCCGTCTGTGGGGTGAGAGTGACCCAAGTCCTCGCTGGATGGCCACTTCTTGTCCTGGGGCACAGCTTTAGGCCCCAGACCAGTTGTCCTCTTGGAAGGTTCTGCTTCAGGCCTTTTTATCTGGCTCCCTCCCCACTGCCCACAGTCCTCTAGCTCCCATTCTGTGCTTTCCTCTGCTGGAACATTGACCCACTGTGGCTTCTTGCGTTATAACATTGCTGATGGGTCTGGCAAAACAACAAAGATCTTCCTTATTCTTCCTTTGTTGGAATAGTTTCAAGGACAACCGGGCCATACTTCTTCATTTTACTCTATCATCTTTGCCGGTCTTTCATATTGGTTCTGGAGCCTTTTAAAATCCCCAGGCCTTTTCAAATACACTGTCCAACTATTCCTTTCCCAGCCTGTACTTGTGAAGTTGATTTTTTTTTTCTTTTTGCTTTTTGGAGGGGGGAAGGCAGGGCAATTGGGGTTAAGTGACTTGCTCAAGGTCACACAGCTAGTAAGTGTGTTAAGTGTCTGAGGCCAGATTTGAACTCAGGTCCTCCTGATGCTAGGGCTGGTGCTCTATTGACTGTACCACCTAGCCGCCCCCTGAAATTTATTTTTTTGAGTCCTGGTGTAAGACCTTACACTTATCCCTATTGAATTTCATCTTGTTACATTCAGTCCAATACTCTATCTCATAGACCATCAATATCTTTTTGGATCTTATTCCTGTCATACAGTGTCAGCTATCCCTCCTGGTGCTGTTTGTCTGCAAATTTGATGAGTGTGCCATCTATGCCTTTATCTGAGTCACTGGTAAAAATGCTACATAGCACAGGGTCGAGCCTTGGGGCTTTCCACAATGTTGACATCCAACCATTTAACAGCTTCTCCCAGTTCCATCCTCCAACCAGTTCCAAATTGATCTAAGTGAATGATCATCTAGTCACCATCTTACCATCTTTTCTACTGCAATTATACGAGATACTTTACCAAGAGCTTTGTTAAGGTCTTGATAAACTGTCTTCCCAATCCCTTGATATACTAGTTGACTAGTAACCCTGTAAAAAATGGAAGATAAGGGGTGGCTAGGTGGCACAGTGAACAGAGCACCAGCCCTGGAGTCTGGAGGACCTGAGTTCAAATGTGACCTCAGACATTTAACACTTACTTAACCGTGTGACCTTGGGCAAGCCACTTAACCCCAATTGCCCTCCAAACAAAGCAAAAAAAAAAAAAAGGAAAATAAGTTCGGCATGACCTGTTGTTGCTGAAGCTATGCTGGCACTTTTTAATCACTTCTTTCATTTTTCTAGACATTCACTAACCATCTCTTTAATGATTATGTTCTAGGTTTTCCCCAGGAATCAAACTCAAGATTCCAAGCCTATATTTTACAAATTCTATTTTCTTTCATTTTTGAAAATTAGGATATTTGCCCTTCTTCAATTTGTAGCACCCTTCCCATTTTCTACTGTCTTTTAAATATTACTGACTGTGGTTCAGGATTCATATTGATCAGTTCTTGCAGAAACTGAAGTGAATTGAATTCATGAAGGGCAAGGAGGTGGTCTTTGTCTCCTTATCTTTGGAAGGAATTCTCTGTTGGCCATTTCTGATCTTTCATTTGCAGTGCAAAGGACTTTCCCCTCGGCAGAAAGGTTTGGCCAGCTATGGTTTCTCTCTGTACTGATTTATTGCAATGTTATCCACCTCAAATGACAGTCCTATTGTCTCTTCTTTGATAAACCTCTACCTTCCATTGTTGTTAGGGAGAAATACCCTTTTGTTTGAACTTTATCACTTTGGACACAATTTTTAATGGCCTGTAGCTTTTTTTTTTTTAGAAGACAATTAGGGTTAAATGACTTGCCCAGGGTCACACATCTAGTAAGTGTCTGAGTCTGGATTTGAACTCAATTCCTCCTGACTCCAGGGCTGGTGCTCTATCTACTGTGCCACATGACTGCTCCGTGTGCACTGTTCTAATAGTTATTCTGCTAACTGTCCTTAGTTCCATCTTTTTTGTACTGTCTTTTAAAAATCTAAGTTTATTAGTCAGTTTCCTATCCATCCACTTTATTCTTTTTAGACAACTTCTATTCTTCCTCCTTACTGGAATCATTTCCCTTTGTATCTTCAAGATTTCATTATGGAGAGTTTTTCATCTCTACTGGACTAACTTCCCAAACTTCTTCCTCCTAACCTTTGGAAATTTCTCTTCCAGAATCTAGGGTGCATAGCTAGCTTTCTTCTATCATAAACTCTCTGGGGGAGTTGACACTTGCCAAAATTTTAATGATTTCTACTCCAGCAATTAGTTCCTCCTTTTAGTGAGAATCAAGTCTAGAAAAGAATTTCTGTTTGTTCTTTTACCTTTACGGGATAAAATTATCATAAGGAGTAGTTAAAAAGCTATTAGCTGCTCTGTTTTTGGCAGAAAGAGGACTTCAGCAGATGTGTAATTAGTTGAAATCTCTCATCACTAATATATTATGCCTCTGTGTCAGGCTTGTGATGTGCTTCCCAGACTTTTCATCTATTTTCTCTTTCTGTCCAGGTGGTTTGTAGTATACTCCAAAGATAAAAATCATTTCTATTTCTTCCCTTATTGATCTTCTTCCAAATACTTTCCACCATGTTTCCTCTCACTCTGGTTCCTGAATTATCTCACATCAGTATACCTTTTTAATATACAACACTCTACTTCCCCAACTTTTACTTATCCCGTTTCTTCTGAATAAATTCTAATCATCCAGAATAATAGTTATCATAGATTTTGTCCCATCAAGTCTTGGGAATACCTGTCGTTTCAGATTTGCTTTGCATTAGGACCTCAAGCCCCTAATCCTAATTTTTGAAATTTGGGGCATTGATATATGTGTGTATATATATATATATATATATATATATATATATATATATATATAGACATTTAAGGCCATGGATTTTACTATTGGTTCCTTTTTTTAATATATTGTTTCCTGTAAATGTTCAGGTGTCATATCTGGTGTCATTTCGTTATAGTAGCTACTCTCTGTGGTATCTAGCTTGTTGAAATACCAGGAGGTTTTTCTCATTCTCTATTCTTTTTTTTTTTTTTTGTTAAATCCGCAAGATACCAGGCAGAGACATTCTTACCAGCCTTTGTTAAGTGGACTCCATCCCTGATGTAATCTGTCATCTTTGTATTTTAAGCCATGGTTCAGATACTTAAACATCAATTTCTTGGTCCTGATTATTCTGACGGTATTATGTGTGACCACATTAATTACCAAAATATGGTAGTAGTCATCCAACCATTTTGACAAGTCTTGAGAGAATCTCTGTTATTTTATATTGTGTCTTAGACATTGTCTAGGAAAACAATACCCTTTCTATTTTTGTCAGATGAAAAAATAACTGCCTTGGTATCCCTGAGTCACTAACCACCATCACTGTGCCCTTCTTCCTTTGACTTTTTATTGACTCTCAATTGATAGCTTCTGTGCCTTGACTGTATCATTCCTTTGAAGATAAACAACTACTTCTTCAGAACATTTATTTCTGTCTTCTTCAGAAAGGTGCTCACATTTTTCTTGGTTCCAATTGTAGAGTTGTACTTTTTTCCTCTTCCTTCTCTGTGTGACATTCTTCTACTCCTGTCAAGGGTTGAGTTTTTCCTCCTCCACTTCAGATCCTTTTCCACTTTTTTTTCCTATTTTCCCTATAAAATGAACATAACTTTGTGACCAATAGCTTCTTGTGTGGATAGACATTTCTGAAGTTTCTTCATTTTCTCTTTTGTGAAAGAGATGATCATACTTGTAGTTTTTTCCTTTGAAATTTTTATTTTCAGTTCCAGATCCTCTCCCTCCCTTTACCATCTCCCCCACCTACTCAGAGGGCAAGAAATGTGATGCTCATTGTACATATGAAATCATGCAAAACATATTTCCATATACTTACAACACAGATAGCAATCACTTGACTGGCAGAAATAAAAACATGCATATTCAGTGCAAGTCACTGCAAATTTTGCCTTTTCTCTCCATACTGATTGAGATTCTTAGCTTTTTTTTGGAAAAGTTTTGGGATATTGATGCCTTGTCACCCCCCGCCTAAGCATCCTGTTAAAACTTTTTATAGAGTTAAAAAAACCCACATCTTTACATCCTGAAAGCCCCACTTAAAATCTTTCCTTTATTTCAGCAATTTTATAGTCACTCTCTTATTCCTTTTGTTTTAGGACTAACTTCTTAATTATTTACCAGTTTGTCTTACTTACTAATTTACTTAACCTGTTCTTTTACTTACCTTGCTTTTCAAATTTATGACCTCTTTTTCCTTCTCTTTAAATGCTTCTCTTTATTTGAATCCTTATTTCTTAGGCCTGCTGCTTTCCCAACCTTCTGTCACAGAATTGTAAATAAAATATGGACGTGGAAATTGTATTCTTTCACATTTTCTCCTAAATATTCCTAATTTTTCTTCCTCACGTTCAATCCCTGGCCTCCTTTACAAATCTAAACCATCTTCAAAATTTTCTTTGCCTTATTCAGCTTAATTCCTTCTCTTTTCTGTCAGTCAACAAGTATTTATTAAGTATCTACTATGTATCAAGCAAAAAGACAGTTCCTGTCCTTAGAGAGGTTCCAGTCTATTGGGGGAAGACAACCCGTAAAACTGAGAGAGTGGTGAGGGGAGGGTATACCATGTGGGACTGATGATGAGAAGTCTGAATTGCATCCTAGTGGGAAATGAAGAGACTGCTAGGCTCCTTCAAGGCACATTCTGGCAGGAGCCATTAAATCAGAGGGAGGTGTAACAAGGGTGAAGAGTACTTCTGCTGGGTGAAGTCGAGGTCTGGAATAAGCTTCCAGGATGAAGAGATTTCTGGGGCATGATAGAGAAGTCCTGAGGAATATAGCCTTGTGAGAGATGAAGATGATCTGAATCCTTCTCCCACAACTCTTTCCAGGCAAAAACCAGAAGTAGAAGAACACAATCTCTGAGCCCCTTTCAGCTTTAAGATTTTGTTATTGATTTAGGATTCGATCACCTAACTGCACCTAGGAATCCACCATGCTCTACCAAAACAAAAAGAAAAAATACACTGTGCCTGATCTTAAGGTGACTAAGATTCAGAGACTTATTTATAAAATGTATTTTATTTATCCTTAATAAGTGAAAACTAACCACAGTTATCACTGGCCTGGCAAATCAACATTAAGTTACCTCATAGCTACCAGTTCTGTTTGTTTGTTTTTTGCTTTTTTTTGGGGGGGGCAAGGAATCCAGGCAAGTCAATTGGGGTTAAGTGACTTGCCCAAGGTCACACAGTTTGTAAGTGTGTCAAATGTCTGGGGTCGGACTGTGCCACCTAGCTGCCCCCATGTCCCAGGTCTACCAAGCCCTATCTTTGGGTATTTCTTCATCTCCAAAATAAGGGAGGTGCACTAGATTTCCTCTAAGGGCCTGTCTAGCTCAAAATTTATGATCCTATAAACTATAATAGATAGGCTTGCTTCCTCTAGTGGTTGGGGAGGAAAAATAATTATAGGCTTCAGTTCTTTGTACTTTTAAGGCATCATAGTTTATTTTTCTTTCTCCCTCCCTCCCTATCTTCCCTCCCTTCTCTCTCCCTCCCTCCCTCTCTTCCTTTCTCTCTCTCTCTTTCTCTCTCTCTCTCTCTCTCTTTCTCTCTCACTCTCACTCTCTCCTCTCTTTTTCCCTCTCCCCCCTTTTATTTGCACATAAAACCAGTCTTGGCTATAGAAATCTTTTTCATTTTGCTCCCTGAGACTCTTGGAGCCAGGTATAAAGGGTAGAACTATGGTCTTGTATCCTGAGATTAGGCTTGGTAATAATCAAATAACTGCAGAGGTGTGAATATCTTAACAAATAGTGTCTTTCCTTTTCCTTCCCTTAATGTCAAGCCTTGAATTCCCTTTTGAATTCGATCCTAGGACCCTGGATCATCCCCCCCGCCAGAGAATCCTTAAGAAGTGGATGGGTTATATGAGGTTAACTAGGGGAATTGGGTTAGCTCCAGTGCAGGATTTGTGTGGTCTCACAGGTCTGAGACTGTACTTAAAGGTATAGAATTAGAATTGATTAAGTCTCCTCTGAGTCCTTCAAAGTGGTGGGTGGCTAGGATAGGGCCACAACCTATTAAAATTGTCACTGGCTGGCTAAGCTGTCATCATCAAACTGGCTTGATATTTTTTTGAAAGCTCAGCAAGACAAATGAAAAAAGGGGGAAAAACAATTAGTATTCTCCATGTACATTTTTATATGCCTTAAAACTATGTCTGGGGTTCCAGTACTTAAAAAAAAAAGATCTGCAGACAGTTCTGCACCTGGGGTTTGTCTGGAATGCTCTGGGATTTTGGGCTTCCCTAGTGGGATGGAATCACACCTCCTAATTTTCTGAAAGCTTGCAAACTTGGAAGTGGAAGAAAATTGTTGGGCAAGAGTGGCATGTCATAGACATGGATGATTTAAGAATTTGTGCTGCCCATGCTAGACTCCAAAGTCTTGTCTTCCTATTTAGTATGAGAGACAGAGCCTTGTTTTTGCCAACTTCTCAAGCAAACAGCTGTGAATTTTAGCATGATAAGGCCTATAATTCTGGCACACTGAAAACTCCAATAGCCCAGATGTTGCAGTAAAAGCATAACAATGATTTCTTCTGATCTAGTTTTAAAAGTGATAATTATCTCTTTAAGGTCAAGTTGTGAAGTTGATGTGAACTTTTCTTGACTTGGTTATGAAATAATAGTTTATATGAAAAAACACTTGGTGGATTGTTTTAAATGGAAAAGATGTTAAGTGCAATTCTCCCTTTACTTGGGGGAGGATGGTAGCTATCTGCTCTATCGGGGCTTAGCAAAGGAGAAATTTTTCTCAAGACCTGTTCCTATCTGTTGATAGGACCTCTTAGCAGAGTAAATAGTCATCTAAATGGTCTGATCTGAAGCCACCAGAAAGTCCTTCCTGTAAAAAGAAATACCTTCCCCCCAGTGGGCTGTCATGCACCTAAAAATTTTGGACAGTAACTCAGGATGTCTGCCTTCTACTCCCTCTGCTGTTACTTAATCCCTGTTATAGCATAGTTGATAGGTACTTTTTCTTTGTTTTATTAAGGAGGCTTCCACAAAGGGAGAACTCTCGACCTCTTAAAATGGCTCATTCTCCTTTTGGCCAGTTCTAATTGTTAGGAAATTTCTCCTGATATCAAGATTAAATTAACCCATAAATTAGCCCCTCCCGGGCCAAACTGAACAATTCCAACCCCATCTCCTCTTGATAGTCTTTCAATATTTTAAGACCATTATCTATACAGTCCCCACGAGTCTTCTAAGCATGTCCAATTCCTTCAACTGATTCTCATATCACATGAATTCAAGATCCTTCACTATATTGTTTACTCATCTTTGGGCCTTCAGTTCTACTGCCCAGAAGTGAACACAATAATCCAGAGGAGGTCTGAGGAGGGCAGAATAAAGCAGGACTATTGCTTCCTTATTGCTGAAAGCAATGCCTCTCTTTAAAAAATTAAAAAAAAATTTTTTTAAATTATTTATTTACTTTTAGTTTACAACATTCAGTTCCACAAGTTTTTGAGTTCCAAATTTTCTCCTCCTCCCTCCTTCCCTTCTCCCCACCATGGCAGCATGCAATCCGAAATAGGTTCTATAAATACCTTTGCATTAAACATTAGTCAGTTTGTAAAGAAGAATTATAAACAATGGAGTGAACAACAAGAAAGAAGAAAGGAAACAAAACAAAACACAAAAGAGAGAGAGAGTGAGTAGTTTGCTTCAATCTGTATTCAGACTGTGTAGTTCTTTGTCTGGATGTGGACATCCCTTTCCATCACAAGTTTCTTGGAGTTGTCTTATAACCTTGCATTGTGGAGAGGAGCCCTGTCTATCAGTCAGTTGTCACAGATACAATGTGTCTGTAATTGTGTACAAAGTTCTCCTGATTCTGCTCTCCTCACTCAGCATCATTTTATAGAAGTCTCTCCAGGTTATGAAGTCCGTCTGCTCCTCATTTCTTATAGCACAATAGTATTCCATTACATTCATATACCACAACTTGTTTAGCCATTCCCCAATTGATGGGCATCCCCCTGATTTCCAATTCTTTGCCACCACAAAAAGAGCTGCTAGAAATATTTTTGTACATACGGGTCCTTTTCCCACTTGTATAATCTCTTTGGGATACAACCCTAGAAGTGGTATTGCTGGGTCAAAAGGGTGTGCACATTTTTATAGCCCTTTGGGCATAGTTCCAAAAGTAATGCCCCTCTTAAGGAAGTCTGAGCCTTTTTGCCTGCTACAATCATCCTACCCTCATTTTGAGCTTGTGGTAGGCTAAAATTGCCAGATTTTTTCCAGAACAACTACTCTCTCTTCATGACTCCCTCATCTAATGCTTCTGAGATTGATTTTTTTATACTCAAGAGTTAGACTCTACAGTTATCCATATTGAATTTCATCTTACTCTGTTCAGTCCATTTTGATTCCGTGTTCATTGTTAAGGGCCTTTTGGATCTGATCTCTATCCTCCAGGACTTGCAGGAGGGCTCACTTCTTATCGATGAGCTAAGAGTAGTTTTTGCATTTCCATATAGTTTTATTGCATTTTGCAACGGAAAAACCATTCTTAGCTTGCCAGACTTAGAAAAAATACATGAGGGGTAGGATTTGATCCTTGTGCCATAGTTACTCCACCCCCTCCCCAAACATTATAGTAGCTGGCCCTCCTAGGTTTGATGTACATAACCATTTCTGCCTTTCTCCAAGTCATTGATAGAAACATTAAACAGAATATCAAGCCCAGATCATTGTAACCCCTCCTGAGATCTGCAACATTGACACTGAATCATTAATTATTCTTTGAATAAGCCATCTAAAATTCTCATTTAATATCTCTCCCTGTTCTCCTAATGAATACTATGAGTTACTTTACCAAAAGCTTTGCTAAACTCTAAGTACTATATCCACAGCATTCCACTCATCTGCTAGTTTAGTAATCCTATCAAAAAAGGAAATGAGCTTAAGCTGGATTGACCTGTTCTTGATTAAGCCATGTTATGCTGGCTCTTTGTAATACCAACTTCCTTTTTTTTAGATGCTTGCCAGTTAGTCATCTCTTTGATAGTCCATTCCAGAATTTTTTCAAGAGTTGAAGGCACCCAGATCCATGGTCTTCAGATTCTCTTTTTCTTCCTTTTTTTTTTGGCGAAGCAGTTGGGGTTAAGTGACTTGCCCAAGGTCACACAGCTAGTAAGCGTCAAGCGTCTGAGGTCGGATTTGAACTCAGGTCCTTCTGACTCCAGGGCCATTGCTCTCTGCCCATATTCCTTTCTCCCCCCACTCCAAAAAAAAAATCAGGTCACCATTTGCCTTTCTTTAGTTTTGTCTTACCTTTCTTATCTTTTAAACAGCCCTAAAAGGGGCTCATTAGTCACCTCTTCCAGTTGTTTCATTTGAAATCCATCTGGGTCAGGTGTGATGTAGCAGCAAGAATGGCTAATAATATTCTAGGCCTCATCCTAGTCAGAGTAAACAAACAAACAAACAAACAAAAAGATAACAGTTTTGCTTCATCCTGTCCTGGTCAGACCAGATCTGGAATCCGTTCACTTTTAGTGTCACTTTTTTTGTGATGCTAGAGGAAGTTTAAATAACTCCAGTGAACCAGAATGATGGGAAGCTTGGAGAACATGCCTCCTGAGCATTAGTTTCAGGAACAAGATACGTAACCTGGAGAGGAAATGTTTTTAAAACTGTGTAGGGGATGGGAGTATTCAGGTATTCAAAAAGCTGCTTTAAGGAAGACGGATCAATCTTGTTTGTTCTACTTCCTCCCAATGGACAGCACTTGGAACAAGGTATGAAAGTTTCAGAGAAGTCAATTTGGGTTTGATGAAAGTTAAAACTTCCTGATAACTAGAACTGTCTACAGGTAAAATGAGATGCCTGAGGAGGTGGTGGGCTCTGCCGCAGTAGATGTCTTTAAACAGGGATTGGATGTCTCCTTTTAGGAGTGGTTGGAGAAGGGAATTTTTGTTCAGGTACTGATAGGATTAGATGCCAACCCCTTTCCCCCCAAGGTCCTTTCCAATTCTTGGAATGAACAAGGGGAAATTCTTTACAGCTGATTCTCACTAACAAGGAAGAACTGGTTGCTGGGGGGTAGAAAAGATGGAGATCTTGGAGAGAAGTGACTACTATCTCCTAGAATTTGTGAAAGAGAAAAGGTCTAGGCTTAGTCAAGACAGGAACCTTAGAACTGAAAAAGCAAATTTCAAAGGGTTCAGAGGAAGTAAGGATCCTACTGACTAAATAAAATGCTAAAGAGGAAACCAGCCCAATTACCTTTGTAGTAAGGTAATAGTTGCAAACGAGGAAAATTGGGATTTATCTGAAGAGAATAATATAGATGCACAAGGAACTCATCCACTAGTTTAGATTTTAAAAAGAAATATGATGAAAATGGAAGTAGTAACAGAGGGTAAATATAAGATAAATATAGACCTATAAAATGGGACTATTTTATAGGTCCCATAAAACCTGTGGGTTCAGCAAAAGTTCAGAATGAACTGAGCATTTAATTAGAGTGGGTTCTGATCATAAGGAAAACTAAAGATGACAAAAAAGGGTTTTTTTGTGGGGAATATCTGCAAAAATAAAGGTGTCCAAATTAACAGAGTGAGAAATAGAGATATTAAACAATCTAAATTCAGGATGTGAAATAGAACCAGCTTTAAAGGAACTACCAAAGGGAAAAAGTGGTCTAGCTATATAGGTAAATTATAGCTAGTATTTAAAGAATAATGAATAACTCAATACACATTATTCTTGAGAATTGCAAAAAAAAAAAGGGACAGGACATTACACTCATTTTCTCATGGTTTATTTCCATCTACGAGATCAAGCTATGGCCAAAGAAAGCCAGATAGTGGATGAGACAGTTTTTAGAACACAGATAAAGTCAGGTTTGGTTGCAAATGGTTGTGATTCCTGAAACTAGGGGAGGCTGAGGCTGGTGGATCTCTTTGAGTTTGGAAGTTCAGAACTTTAATAGGGCTAGAGATGATTGAAGGTCTGTATTGTCTATGACCAATATGAAAGGCTCTTGGGAGTGGGCTGCCTAAGGAAGGGCAAACCAGCCTAGGTCAGAAAGTGATCAGAAAGGTCAGAAGCCAGCTCAAGAGAGCTATAATTCTAAAAACACAAAAAGGAATAGTTCCAATTAAGAGGGAAAATTGGATTTTGTCTGAAGATGATGATGTGGATACACAGGGAACTCACCAGGCAACCTAGATTTTGAAAAGAAATACAGTGAAGATGGAAGAAGGTAAATATAAGAGTAAGGCAAAGTCCTATAAAGACTAGTAGGGCTAAATACAATCGAAGTTCTGCATTGTCTGTAACCAATATGATGGATCCATGGGAGTAGACTGCCTAAGGAGGGGTAACCCAGCTCAGGTCAGAAACAGAGTGGGTCAAAGCTTCTGTGACAATGAGTGGTGAGACCAGACTCATGAATGAATGGCCACTGTTTGCAACCTGGAAGAAATAGGGAGCTCTAGTCTCAAAACCAGCAAGTAAGCAAGCAGACAAAAACATAACCAAAAAACCTCCCTTAAACTACAAATATTATTAAATATGTCTTTGCCCTCCAGGTTCAGACTCATCTGAAGGACTCTAATATGGGAGAGGAGGGAGGGAGAAATAGGAATGGAATAGTTATCCAAGGATTAGGCTAATTTAATCTTTGACCCATAGATCAAAGCTCTTGAAAAACCATGATTCTTTTTTTTTTGAGACTTAAGATTTTGTAACATATTAATAGAACAATAAATGCAATTATAGAAAACATTTTCTGTTATGGAAAAGGGCAGCATTGGCACAGGGAAATGAGGTGGGTGGTGGGTAATGGTGTGTCTTGTATGGAACAAAAATTGCTTATGTCTTCTCAGAATAACCTTGATTATTCCTGCAGAAGTCTAGACAAACATTTGTTGAAAGTGCCCTTCAGCCTTGGGCACATTATCTTCTAGTCTTAGCTCAAAGAAAGGCAGCCAAGCTCTATTTCCATTTCAAATAAGATTTCTTAGAAAAACAAGTTAATAGACAGGTCATGTCTACATGAGAAAACTAAAACAAAAGGTAGAATTGAGCAGGAGGTATGAATTAGCTCCAAACTCCCTAAAGGGTTATAGGTCCACTACTGAAGGCAAGAGGAGCTTACATTCCTTAGACCCTCACCAGGAGCTATTGCCCTCTGGGGACTCTGGATAATTTGCATTCAAGAAGTTCTAGAAGTCTGGAGTTCATTTCCTCCTTATGTAGAGGGGGAAAAACATTGGTCAGAAGTTTGTCTTGAATTTCATTTTAAAATACAATGAATTAATTGGGCCTTCTGAATTGAACTAGGATAATCTCTCTTGGGATATGGTGCATGTTTAAATGGTAATTTCTGGCTCTTGTGCTTTTGGGAAAATATGCTTTTTGGAAAATGTGTTCCCAGACTTGTTTTGAAGATGCCTTGCCCTTTGGAGACTTGTCATGACCTGTTGAACTTTAGTGTTCAAAGTCCTTCAGACACTGAGTAAGCATTAAAGCAGACAGGAAAGGGAGCTTCTGAAAATGGGTTTCTTCCTGGAATTGCTAGAGGAGAAAGGGAAGAGGGAGTATTTTTTTTAAAAGAAGGTTTTGTGTTATTAAAGGAAATTCTTAGTCAAAGGTTATCCAGCATCATTGCCACCTAAGCTATTATGTCCTCTTGACTGATAACCAGAATACAATAGGTATCAAGAAGCTGTCTGGTCACACAGTTCTCTGAGGTTACCAGAGGTCCAAAGATTCATTCTTTCTGTCATTTGTATCCTCAATAATTTTAAATGTCTCCTGCCAGAAAAGGAAAAAATAGCTTTTTAAACAAAGCAACATTCTTTTGTCACTGAAAGATTTCTGCCCTGACCATAACTTAGTGGAGGAAAAACATTTTCCATAATTCTCCAGATGTGGGAATCAGGATCTGTATGGACTCATCCTGGCTCTGTGACTGAGTAACATCTCCGGGCCGTAATTCCTGTGAATTGAGGTGGCTAGCCTAGATGATCTTTAACGTCTCTGCCAATTCTAACATTTTAATTTTACAAATAGATGAAACCTTATTAAAATGAGCTACCAAACAGTCTACTGTCATTTAACTTTTCATACTTTCTTTTGTAGTCAATTTAATAATAGAATATTTAATTTATTGGCATCAGCAAGGCTAGGAAGAGAAGTCAGTCACTAAAGATTTATTAAGAACCAGTTCTATGTCAGGCATTATGCTAAATCCTCAAAATACAAAGGAAGCTAAAAGAAAGCCCCTGCTCTTTTTAAGAAGTTCATAGTCCAAAAGGATAGATAACATGTAAACAACTATTTACAAACAAGCTATGGAATAAATTGGGAAGGTATTAGAATTAAGGGAGAATGGAAAAAGCTTCTTGTAAAAGATGGGATTTTACCTGGGACTTAAAGGAAGCCAAGAGGTAGAAATGAGGGGGGAGAAGAATCCAGGCATAGGGGGCAGTTAGTGAAAATGTCCAGTCTGAAGATGGAGTCTTTTGTTCAAGGAACAGCAAACAGGATAGTATCACTGGATTGTAGAGAAGGTGGGGGGTTATAAGGTATAAGAAAACTGGAGATATAGGGGAAGGCAGGTTATGAAGGGCTTTGAATGCTGGCGGATTTTATATTTTGTCCTGGAGGTAATAGGGAGCCACTGGATTTTTTTGCTTTGGGGGTAGGGTGTGGAATAACATGATTAGACCTTTGCTTTAAAGAAGATCACTTTGGCAGTAGAGTGGAGAATGGACTGGAGCAAGGAGAAACTTGTGGGAGGGAGACGTCCCAATCAGCAGACTGTTGCATGGTCCAGGCATGAGGTGATGAGGACCTGTACCAGGGTTGTGGCTGTGTCAGGCGAGATGCGGGGAATCAGATTGAATCATGCCATTACTGGCATACAGAGGCGACATATATTCAAGGAGGAAGAAGGGCTGTTACCAATCGCTAATATCTAATTAAGTTAGCTATCTTTGTTGCTGTTATGTAGAGTGAGGGTCAGGTGCTAGCAAATCTCTAGGATCTCAGAAGTGCCTGGCTCCATTGAGTCTTAGGAATTTCCCCTGGCACGAGAGTGTTCCTTCCCTGGTGAAAAAGTGTTAGTGAGGCAACTGCAAAAGGGGTGCTTTGTACCATCTCTTTCCTGAGCATCTTGGGATCTGTTGTTTGGTACCATCCAAGGTGCCAGGAAGTCCATTTTTTTGTTTGAGGCCATTCTTAAGTTGCATGTCTGATGAGTGCCTGAGACAACATCCACCTTCATCTGAATATCGTTTAGTTACAGTTAGGTAATTGAATTATCTGAAAATTTGGAGTTAAATTGTCCTAAACTCTGTATGTGTGTACATATAAATAAAATAAAAGCACACTGTTTTGGAAATATGCATATTTATGCATATATATTATATATATACAGATAGTATTGAAGTGTATACACACACGTGAATATGTTTTTCTTCAAATACTGTTTATATTGCTTAATATAAACACAGTTGGAGTCACAGTGGATAGAGTACTAAGCCTGGAGTCAGAAAGAACTGAGTTCATATCAAACCTCAGATCCTTCCTAGCTATATGACCCTAGTCAAGTCTCTTCACCTCTATTGGCTTCAGTTTCCTCAGTTGTAAAATGGGGATAATAATAAGGGGGACTGAAAAAAGCTTCCTATAAAAGATGGACTTTTGTTGTTGTTCAACTGAGATTTGGAAGCCAAAAAGCAGAAATGAGGAGGGAGAGCACCTACCTCTCAGGATTGTTGTGAGAATCGACTGAGATTGTGAAAAGCACTTAGAACAGTGTCTGGCACACAGTAGGCACTAAAAAATGCTTATTTTCTTCCCTCCCCCTACTTACCCTCAGTAGGGCATGGGGGTTGAGCTTTATTCCCAGTAGTAAGATGGAATGTAGGATGATATATTTAGCCTTTTTTTTTGAAAGGGCAATTGGGGTTAAATTGCCCAAGGTCACATAGCTGGTTTTGTGTGTGTGTGTTAAGTGTCTGAGATCACATTTGAACTCAGGTCCTCCTGACTCCAGGGCTGGTGCTCTATTCACTGTGCCACCTAGCTGCCCCAGGATCATATATTTAGCATCAGAAAGGAACCATCTAATTTATTCTTTGCATTTTATAAATGAGGAAGTTAAAACCAGAGAAGTTAAGTAAGTTGCTTAAGGTATTACAAGTGATAAGTGGTGGGTCTAGGTCCTTGGTGATCAAACCCAGCACCTTTTTCATTGTATAATGGATTTATGCTGTACTTTTTGCACTGTCTATACTGACTGATGACATATGTTTTATGTTAATGCCATTGCCATTCTCTTGGGAGCCAAGCTTTTCTAGGTATGTAGAAATCAAGTGCTTAGATGCAGTGGATAAAGAAGTCAGATTTCAAAATATTTCTCTTTGCTAGCCCTTCCTTTCTACCTTCTCTTCAAGCTCCCCTGTCTAATCCCTTATTCCCTCAGGCTTGGAAGAGAGCAACCAGCTTCTAACCAATCTACCTTCCTGTGTTCTCTTCTGCCCAGCTCATTCTAAACATGGTCAAGAGATAATTCTTAGGATCTTAGGTTTAGAGCTGAAAGGAATCATAGGGCCCATCTAGCCCAACTACCTCAAGCTAAACTGCAAGAGGTAAGCGATGTGCCCAAAGTCACACAGGTAGTAAGCTCGGAGTTGAGATTTGACCAAGTCCTCTGAGACCACAGCCAGCATTCTCCATACAGTGCCACACTGCCTTGTAAGTACTTCCTAAAATTCCACTTGCATGAGTGAAAAACCTTTAGTGATTTCCCTTTGTCCTCAATGTTTTGTCATTTCTTGAAACAGAGAACTTGGAAGTCCTTCCATGACCTGGCCCACCCTTTCTACCAAACTCTGCCCCTAATACTTCCCGAAATCAACCCTCCATTCCAAGGAGGCTGATCTATTCACTGCTCTGAAAACATGCCATGCTCATTTTGATCCAATGTCTTTATTCATGCTTCACTTATCACCTGGAATGCTTTTTTCCCTCCTTTCTTTTCCTTTTTTTTCTCAGAAGAAGCTGCTTATTCAAGCTCTTTCTACTATGCCATTTTTCCCATCTTCTCCATGAAGTCTTTTGTGTTTATTTTAACAATCTTTAAAGATTGAAAAAAATATTTTTCAATATCTTTTGTCTTTTTATTACCTAGCTTTCCTCCTAAATCACTCTTCTTTCTCCCTCTCAGAGAGCCACTCCTTAGAATGGAATTTTTTTTAATTAAAAAAATTTTTTTAAAACATTCAGCAAAACTGAGTAATATGCTGAAAATATCTGACTTTGTATGCAAAGTTGGACAGGTGTGGATTCTTCACCCCTGCATAGGAGTAGATGCATGTGTGGGGATATCTTTGCACTGATCATAGTTCCCTAGTTTTTTAAGGTTGTTTTCCATTACAGTCTTCTTGTCTTCTCATCATATCTCTTCTTTGAATTCAAGCTTGTTCTTTATAATTTTACAAAACTCTTACAATTTTACAAAACTCTTAAAAGACCTAGCTTGACTCCCATTTCCTTTTTGAAGCCTTCTTTCATGATGATAGCCCACAGTATTCTCTCCTTTCCACTATAAGCATTTATTGGCTATGCTTTTCATTTTGACTTTTTAAAAAAATTAACAATGTAAGATAATTTGTGGTTATTTGATTCATATGTAATTCTTAACTTCCCACAATGAAAAATATGAATAGTGATGCCATCTTACATGTCTAGTTCATTTCCTACATTATTAGACATAAAAAAATTGGATCTCAATAATACTGTTTAATTGAATCATTCTCTAACAGAGCTTCTTAAACTGTGGGTTGTGATCTCATATGGGGTCATGAAAAATTTGGCAACAATAAAAAGTTTCTGAAAGTACAATGACCAAACATTAATTAAAAATCAAATGCTTAATGAATCCAAGGTGTTTCTGGCAGTGCTTGCCCATGTTACATCGCACAACTTCACTGTAGCCTTGGTTCTGAACACACAGCATGTGCACTTTGCACTGTGCATGCTGTCACATCACGCAATGTCAGTGAGCGCTGCTAAAATACAAAAAGGGATCAAAGGTGGAAGAAGTTTTAAGAAGCCCTTCCTAACTGACAAATATAATGAGTGCAATGATGATACATTGTAGATAATTTTTGTCATGTACTGTAGGCAGACTTCTGGCCTTGGTCCTAATAATGTCAGTTATACTATATTGCTTAGAATACTAAAAAATATCCTTGTAATATGTGTGTATACACATATACCTGTATATATGTATATGTTCCTATAAAAGGTAATTTGTTTATTATTATGAGCTTGACAAGCATCAAGACGTGTGATCTTTCCATATACAAACAGAAAAAGATAATTATTCTAAAAATAAAAATTTTTATTTTGTGTAGTTTGTATTTTGAAAAAGTATATGATAGTTCCAAATATAGTATATGTTTTATATATATTAATATATAATATGTCTATTATATATATTATAGCAATTCTTTTTTGTGGTAGCAAAGAATTAGAAATGGTGGTGGTGGGATGTCCATAGATTGAGGAGTGGTTGAGCAAATCATGGTATATGAATGAGATGGAAGTGATGAGGGAAATGGATCAGAAAAACCTAGGAAGATTTATATGAACTGATGCAAAGTGAAGTGAGCAGAACCAGGAATACAATGCACACAGTAATAGTAATATGGTAATGGTAACTAACTGTGAAAGATTTGACTACTCTGATCAATACAATGATCCAAGATGATTCTGAAGGACTCATTATGAAAAATGCTATCCACCTTCAGGAAAAGAACTGATGAACTCTAAATGTAAATTGAAGCACATTGTTTTTCTTTTTCTTTTTCTTGCTTTTATTTAATTATTTTTTGGGTAACATGGCTAATATAGAAATATGTTTTGTATGACTTCACATGTAAATGGGCAATATATTACTCGCTTACTCAAGGGGTGGGAGAAAGACTAAGGGGAGGGAAAGAATATGGAACTCAAAGTTAAAAAAAAAAAAAAGAACTAGCACATTGGTTCGCCCAGGGAGAGGAATTCAATCTCTAATAAAGAGGCAGGAAAGGAAAGGAGAGGCATTTCTGAATGTCAAGAAATTGAGGGCATTGAGACCTTGCTAGAAGAACATAGTTGAGAAGTAAAGAACGAGGGTGGGTGAAGGACTATTTACTTTATAGAAGTTTCATTTGTACATGTTAGGAATAGAACACAAGTGCACTTGAGAACGTAACTTCATCAAAGTATCAAAATAAGTCAGAGCCTTCCAAAGCAGTGGATAATCTGGGGCATAAAGGGGAGTACAGCTAACCCTGAACACCCAGTTTAAAAGGTCACTGGGTATTCAACTTGTGGTAACAAGATAGTTCTGTTCCCTTTGGTACCCAGCCCTGGATCCTCTTGGATACTGGTAGACGATCTCATAGGGTGTGATGCTATGGAGATCTGAAACCAGGTAATAAGACAATGAAATCATCTGTGATTCTCCGAAAGGAGTGTGTGGAAGAGAAGCAGATGGTTTTTATAATGGCCAAACTAGAAACAGAAGCAAGTATAAAAGACAAAGTATATAATTTTGATTTCACAAAGTTAAAATGCTTTTGCATCAATTCAGTCAATGAGGCTAGAAGAGAAATTGTTGGAAAATTTATTTGCATAAAGTATTACTGATAAAAAAGACACATATATATGTTTATGTACATACATACAGAGGACCAATAGCTATTATCAGTAGTTAAGTGTTCAAAGGATATAAACACCTCTTAAACTATGAATGACCATATGAACATATTCAAAATCACTAATACATGTAGTTAGAGAAATGCAAATGAAAAAATTGCCAAAAATGACCAAAAATAGGAATAGTTAGTTTTGGAGGGGCTATGAGATGAAAGGTAATCACTCATTCAACCCAAAAAGCATTTTTGGAATGCCTATTTCTTGCTATTTTAATCATTGTGCAAGGTGATAGAAATAAAAACAAAATCCACAAAAGAAGTTTACATGCTTTTGAAGAAAACAATGTGCATGTATAAGATACACATGAAACAAAGAGAAAATTATTTCATAAGGAAGGCACTACCAGTAGGTGGAATCAGGAAAGGCCTTATGTATTGGAGTTGACTCTTGAACTGAGCTTTGAAGGTAACTGGGGCAGGTAGGTGGCATGATGGATAGAATGTGGAGCCTGGAGTCAGGAAGACCTGAATTCAAATCCTGCCTCAGACATTTACTATCTGTGCGACCCTGGACAAGTCCCTTAATCTCTATTTGCTTCTATTTGTCCCCATCTGTAAAATGGGGACACATTGGAGAGGAAAAAAATGGCAAACCACTGGGGTATCTTTGCCAAGAAAACTCCATAGATTGTCCATGGAGTCACAAAGACTGAACAACTGCAACAGGGATTCCAAAGGCAGAGGTGAGGAAGGAGAGCATTCCAGTTGTTAGTACAGGGACAGGAGATGAAGAGAAAACCATGGCAAACCACAAGTGGTCTAGTCTGACTGGTCTAAAGAATTCATGGAGGAGAAATAATCTGCAATAAGCCTGGAAAGGTAGGTTGAAGGACTTTAAACATCAAACAGAGGAGTTTGCTTTTGATTCTAAAAGCCATAGGGAGCTAATGGAACTTTTTGAAAAGGGGAGTGATGTGGCCAGACTTGTGCCTTTGGCAGCTGTGTGGAGGAAGTATCAGAGAGGAATAGACTTGAGACAGGGAAATAAGTTAGGAGACTATTACAGTTGTCTGAGAGAGAGGTAATGAGGGTCTGAACATGAATGGTGGTCTTTTACTTAGAGAGGAGGGGACAGAATTAGTCAGAACATCCTCATTATGCATTTAGAATTATGCAAAAAAGTGACCAAAGGGTTACCTCCCTCTCCCCCTAGTGATCCAACTGATGTCTGAATACCCCAAGGAAGTTAAAAGCAGAAACAAGGATCTATGCTAAAATATTCCTGGCAGCATTTTTCATAAAATCAATGAGCTAGAAACATAGCGAGTGCCTATCATTTGAGAAAAAAATTGGAAAAAAATGTGATAAATGAATGCAATGTCATATTATTGTGCAGTAAGAAATGACAAATATGAGAAATTCAGGGACATGGCAGAAGATTTTGCATAATTGATTCAGAGTGAAACAAATGGAACTGAAAGAATAGTACACAAAGTGATTGAAACAGTGTAAATAAAAAGATCAGTAAAAGGAAACTGAACTCTGAGCATTTAAGAGATTGATAATCATAGAGAACAGATAACGAAACATATTCTTATTAAGTACCTGCGAGATGCTGGTGTTGTGCCAAGCACTGGGCTACAAAGAAAGTCAAAAGACAACCTCTGCCCTTAAGGATGTTAGGGGAGGGGGAGACTACTTGGATGCTACTTTTCATACATTTTCAAAAATGATTCCTGTAGCTGGTATTTTTGCTTACCTGTTTGTCTTATGAGATGAGTTAGTTTTCAGGGAAATACCCAGAATTTTCCTGAAATGACTGTGATGGAAAATGAAAGAGCAATGAAAATCATTAAAAAGAAAAACAAGCCCCCAAACAACATGTAGGAATATAAAATGTTACTATCTGCATAAGCACAATTTCTGTGCCATTCACAGGGAAGATGAGCTTGTTCATTGTCATGGCAACAGAAGAATGATGAGGTGTTTACTTGGAAGTGGGTTCTATATGGGCAGTTGTCACAAGTGATGGGCGATCATTGGTGTTTGCAGAACTGATTTTCAGAGAAACTGTCTGTTAAGCTGGTGCTGCTTCAAGAAATCCAACTCAGGCGCTAATGATGAGAATACATAAACTTTAGTTTTCTAAGAGGCCTGAGACTGGTAGCAGAAGTCATACAAACTGTGGCATATGGCAGAACTATCTCTTCAGCTTTGGTCTACTTATATGAAGTTGGTCTATAGTGAAGACTTGTCTAAATGAATCCCAGGGTAACTCTCACTTCTGTTCTTACTCAAGCCTAAATTTTTTTAAGTCTCGTAGACTTAGTGGAAGGGTGACAGCTACTGAATTGTAGCGCTTCTTAATTTGGTTTTCCTTTTAAAGGATGTTTTATCTTTTATCATTTAATATTGACTACGATGCTTCATGAGATGGAATAGTTTGCTACATATTTCCTGATAGCAGGCTAGCAGAAGTATCTGAAAATGAATCATTTCAGGCGGGAAATTGCTTCTGTTATCAGATAGTTCTTGATACCCAAATATATTTTGCCTCAGTCACTGACATTTTAATTTCATTTGAACCATGTTAATCTAAGTTAGGGTGATGCTGATAGCCAAACGTTATTGCTTTGCCCTGGAGATAATCTAGTTCTGGGATGGAATATTTCTGAAGAAGCAAAGTTTATTTAATTTCTAGGATCACATAAGACTGAAAATCCAAGTGATGGATATAAAATATGTGAAAGACAAAGCATCATGTATAAGTCCATCAGTTTACTGTAGCTTATCAACAACTATTCAAAATATTATGTATTTAAAATTTCTAGGCAACATAGCACATTGAGACTTCAGATGTTTGGTAAGTGGGTTTTTTTTTTCAAAGAAACTGATTTTATATGTGTGACTAATAGGAGTAGGCATCTTTTTGTTTGGGCTTCATTATTTTTTTAAAAGATAATCTCAGCAGTGCTCATTTCTACATAATGCCAGACAGATTATTTGGAAGAAATGAACCAATGTTTTCATTAAGAACCAATGTACTCAGTAAGAAATGTGTTTCTTAATAAGGGAATTGTGTTATAAAATATTTCACCACAGCCTTTTATTTCAAGTCAGTATATTCTACCATTTAGGGGTGCAGGGTGAGATGTTTGTTAAATCACCAATCTTAAGGACTTAAAATAATTTAATCTCTTTAGAGAGGCAGCATGGTGTGGGGTTTAGAGGACCAGATTCAGAATCAGAAGACCTCAGTTCAAATCCTGACTTGGTTGTTTACTATTTGTGTGACACTGAGCAAATTATCAATAACCTCTCTGGGTAAAGGTTTTCTCATCTTACAAGAGATTGATTTATTTAGGTGATATCTAAGATCTCATTCAGCTTTAAATTCAATAAGTCTTATTTCATAAGGTGGAAGATTTTTTTGATCAGGGGCATATTCCTAGGATTGGTGCCAGCTAATTTATATACTTTATGCAAATGATGACTCCATTAACCCTCAAAAAGACGAGTGAGTATTGGAGTGGCAGGTGGTGGTATTCTATACTTAAGATTCACAGATGAGACTGCCTGAGGCTTGAGGTAAAGCTCCACTTCCTGTTCCAAGAGCACCTCCTTTTCTAGGGTGTGGCATGGTCATAGTTTTCAGAGGGGAATATATCGTATTATCCTCTGATAATGTGGTGTTGAACAGTGTGGAAGGAGACAGAAAGGAGCAAGTATACAGTTTTGACCTCTGACTTAGAGTTTGGAGAGTCTGATGAAATTAGTTTAGGCAAGTCATAAAAAAATTGAACTTTTTCCAAATGGTTTGTCTAATTCTCCTTTGTTCACAATATAAATTATTTATGTAGTAATATTGTGTAAGAACACATTAGATAAATATTAATGCATCAAAATTATCAGAGCACTTATAGAAAGGAATTGGACTAACTGACCTGAAGAAATGGCCAGCCCTGTTTTCTATTATCGACAAAAGAAAGACAGAAAAATGCTACGTCTTGATGAGACAAGTCCCTAACTAGTTTTTTTTTTTACTCTGTTGATTTTATATTTTTGAATGTCTACAACCTGCCAAATATTTTAAGACAAAGAAAGCCACTGTTCCTTCCTGTGGGGGCTTGCATGTGAAGGGGATGAGACAGTAAAATGTTTCTCTTTCCCTATTTTTATGTCCTTACAATAAAGCTGCAAAAAGATGATTATGAAATCTGTTGCTTAAAGGTGAATGCCCTTTTCACCAAACCATAGAATTTAGGAAGGCTTCCCGGAAATGAAGAAATTTAGAGAGAATTTTCAGTAAAGGGAAAAGAGGTGCTTTGATGGGCAGGAGTTAGGAAGACATTCCAGGCATTATTGACAACATAAAAGAGGCCAGAGTGATTCTATTCCAGTGGACTTCAAAGAGTGGGTGAGAAAAGATGAGATAAAATAATTTTAAGAATAAGAGGTTTGGTCAGATTTGCCAGACATTCACAGCGATCAGTGGCAAACCATTGATTAATCATTTATTTTTTTTCATTCTATATCTTTAAAAAGAGGACGCACACCAGTAATGCAAGATATTCATTTGTGGTTTCATCCCGGATGAATTAACTCTCACTCATTTCCTCTTTCAGTAAAACAGATTGGTTAAAATAACTATCTGAGAAATGAATGTTGCACCAGGGATTCAGTCTATCAACATGTGGGAAACAGTAATTAGTTTGGAAGGCCAAAGATGAAAAAAGCTGTTGTAGTCTCTGGGGGGAGCTGGAGTATACCCTCTGGTGCCTTTATGCATTTCCACTATAGGCTGTGATTTCACTGCCTTTCTCTTTTATTGAATTAAGCTTATGTCCTCTTCCTCCTGCATTGGAAAGATCCACTTTTTAGATCCAACTGACCTTGTAGTTGTCATAGGGTAAACAATTGACAATTCCTGGAGAAACCAGTTCCTACACTCCTTAGCGACACCTCCTTCTACTCCCCTCCTTCCCCCCTTCCAAACACAGGGTCAGCCCCACTAGTATATGGAGGGTGTCCCAAAAGTCACGGTGCAGTTTAAAGCTTTTAAAAGATTTAGGGAGATTTAATTTAAAAAATTTAATTTTAAAGCTTCTTTGTGGTGCATCAGAAATCCAATACTCCTTGTGAGAAATGAGGAAACTGAGACCAAGAAGTGAAGTAATTCGACCAAGTTTACTGAACTGAACTTGGAAATTCAGGTCTCCTAATTTTTGGATCTATTCCTTTCCTCCAAAATGTCTTCTCTATGCTTCCTGTAACTCTATCAAATTAAAATAGTGGTGGAGATCCCCAGCTTGATTTGATTTTATCCAGTCTTTGGAATAACATTGCTATGGTAACTATTAATACCCTCCCAGAGAATCATTTCTACCCTAGTCAACTATACAGTTATCCCATTCAGAGTAGAAGATTTGAAGGTTGGAACAGGTGGAGAGCTGTGAGTAATGGATAGACTGTTAATTAGCATTTATAAGGGCATTAGTTATCAGTGAAATTAAAAGTGAGAATATTAGGGCCGTTAGGTGCCTGCAGTGAGTAAAGCCCTGGCCCTGGAGTCAGGAGGGCCTGAGTTCAGTTCTGACCTTAGACACTTAACACACACACACAAACAACTAGCCATGTAACCTTGGGCAAGTTACTTAACCCCAATTGCCCTCCAAAAAGGCAAAAAACAAAAAGAAAAAAAAAGTGAGAATATTCTATACCTTCCCTGGGCAAAAAAATTACTGTTTCCTTTGAAAACAGTTTAAAAAACCAGTTTTTACCTCCCTTTTATCTCTTTTTTCTTTCTCTTTTCCTTTTCCTTTTTCTCTACCTTTCTGATCTTCTGATTTAAATTTTCTGATCTTAACTTTTCTCTCTAATCTCTCTTTCCTCTCCACTTCATTAAATTGGATTTAATATAGAACTGAATTATCCTGTTATTAGCTGATTTTATTGAATAATGTTTTATATCTTTTGCTCTTAATTTAAAAAACAGGGAAATCACAGATTTTGTATTTTTCAATCCAATCTATATCAAATTACTTTTTGAAGAGAGCCCTATGTTGATTTTTTTTTCCCTCTGAAGATTAATGTTCTTCCATAGAAAAAGTTCTCTGCCACAAAATGAAAGATTCATTCATGTGGTTTTACTGTGTTTTCTTTTAAAATATAAATATTCCTAAGAGGGCTAGCATACTAAACATGCAATCAGTCAGTCATAGATTAATGAAGCTTAATTCAATTTGTTAATTTCTTCTTAATATCTAGTAGAGGTCACATTCTGAGGAAATGGGAGTTTTCCCATAAGAGTATTAGGGATAGGAGAGAAAGAAAGGGTTAATTGGGAGCATGAGACACTGATTGGATAGAACTGAATTAACTAGAGTCCAAGGGTTGTGGGCACCGTGAGTGTACTTGGTCACTGGGAGGCAAGTAGAAGGGGTGCCAAGAGGTAGCAGAGGGGCTTTGAAGACAAATGTCCAATTTTCCAATTTTGCCTCCTTGTTGGCCCTGGCCAGGGCATGATAATTGCTTCTTGCTTGCCCAGCCAGGTCATCAGTATCTTTTTATATTCTTCTTTTGGCCAGGATAACCTAACAAAAGACCCCATCTCCATTTCAAGAGTAAAATAAAATAAACTTAAGGTTATTTATTTTATCTTAGGTTAAGTGTACTCTCAAGCATTTCATTTGTATGTGTGAACTTCAGCAGGACCACTTCCATTGAGTTTCTCCTCTATTTTCCTCTCTTCCAGGAGGAATGCAAGCAAATCTTGGCTCGCCAGAAGCTGAGCTCCCAGTCAGACTCCCATGATGACGAGATTTCTCCTCCTCCTCCAAATCCTGTTGTGAAGGCACGTTGCAGACGAGGTGGTGTGAGTGCTGAAGTGTACACCGAAGAAGATGCTGTCTCCTACGTGAGAAAGGTGATTTACTAGGAGCCAGTTTGCCCTAGAGCCTATGAGTGGAAAGTTTAGCAAATTGTATTTCTGGTGGAAAACATGAGGAGGACATTGGAAGCACCAAACCATTTTATCCAATATATTAGACTATCTTAGGGAATTGTTCCCCTTCTCTTCCTGCTAGGCTCATATGTCCTGAAATATTTGGAATGAAAAAAGGGTGAATAATTATATAATAACACCTTACCAATATAATAAATACCCATGCAAAAATATTTTCATGTCTATAATTTCATCTGATCTTCTCCACAATCCTCTGAGACTGGCATCATTATCCTTCTTTGACAGAGGATGAAACTGCAGCCCAGAGAGGGCTGCTTTAGGTCCTATGTCTGGGGAGATAACATGTGGCTACTAGATAGATATCCAGCCTTAAAAACTGGAAGACTGTGGCCCAAGTTCCATCTTTGACACATGTGACACTATGACCTTGGACTACTCATTTAGCTTCTCAGAACTTTAGTCAACTCCCTAAGACTACAATAACAGCTAACATTTATATAATGCCTTAAGGTTTGCAAAACTCTTTACAAATACTATCTTTTTAAAAATTTTAGTTAATTTATTTATTTTTAGTTTTCAACATTCACTTCCATAAGTTTAAAATTTTTCCCCCTTCCTACCCCCTCCCTCCCCAAGACAGCCTGCAGTCTGATATAGGCTTACATGTACATTCCTATTAAACATATTTTTGCATTCGTCATGTTATATAGAGGAATTATAACGAATGGGAGAAGACATGAGAAAGATACAAATATTGTCTTATTTGATCATCAAAATAGCCTCGGGAGGTAGGTTTTCTTATTATCTCCATTTAATATTTGAGGAAACCAAGGCAAATCGAGATGAAATGATTTGCCCAGGGTCACATAACCAGCAAGTAACTGAAGTGGGATTTGAACTCAAGTCTTCCTGACATCCAATCCAATGCTCTATCCACTGTGCCACGGAGGTGTGTGTGAGTATCAGAGAAGGTGCCAATATGCATTGCTAGAAGGAATTTACTCATCCAGGAACATTCTATTTCAGTGAAATCCTAGGTCCTCTCCCTGTCCACGTAGCTGGGACTAGGAACTCCTGGATCTCCTAACTCTGTAAAGGAACTTTAGAATGATTTAAACTAGTTTTTCCACATGTCCCCCCAATCTGATCTACTGGAATAGGATACAGAAGATAGGGCAGAAGGAGGAAAGATGGTTGACCGTTTCCCCCTACTCTACTCCCTGTCTAACAGAATTGCCTGGGACCTCTTAAGCTTTGCAGCACAAAGTCTCCCATGTGTGCCAGAAATCTCTGGCAAAGTGGATAAAGAGATGGAATCAGGAAGACATGGTTTCAGTTCCTACTTCTGAAGCTTCCTGAGTGTGATCAGAGACAATCATTTAATCTCTCTGATTCTATTTTCATGTTTACAAAATGGAGATAATGAATCTGGAGTCAAGAAGACCTGAATTCAAATCCAGCCCCAGACACTTGTCAGTCTGTGACCCTGGGTAAATCTCTTAAGTTCTGTATTCCCTCACTTTCTTCATCTGTTAAACAAAGGGGGGATAAGAGTAGCAGCTACTCTGCAGAATTGTAAGTAACCAATAGATTTTATATGTATATGTTTATCTATGTAATTATAATTTTGTGTTTGTTTATATTTAAAAACAATAATAGCTAACATTTATGCAGTACTTTAAGGTTTGCAAAGCACTACACATAAAATACATAGGATTACCAAGGAAAGAGAAAAATATACATAAATTGTAGCTATTATTATTTTTTTATTATTACTGTAGTACTTCTCTTCAGGGTAGTCATATGTGTCCAGGGAAATAATGGATATAAGACCACCTATAGCAAGGTCAGCTGTTAGCCTTCTGGGAGGAAGGGATGCTCTTTTGACCAGGAAAACAACATTTCTTGTAACTGTTCTTATGCTGTCTAGTTTCTTGATGGGAAAATAATCACATTTGTGCATCTGTCATTGTCTCCCTAAGAAGGCTGGCTTAAGAGCTTTTACTTGACAGGGATGGGAGTGGTGTTAGTAGACCCAAGACATTTAATATCTCCCTGAAAAGAATGCTTCATTTTCAATGGACTTTAGAGACGAAGAACGAGCTGATATTGAATTTTTTGGTTCAATGCTTAGAGCACAGTAGGCATGTTACTAGGAGGCAGTTGCCCCAAGATTCAGAGAGAGAGTCATACATAACTGAGGAAAAAACAGTGGTCATATCACTTATCTTGTAGTTATTACATGCAGTCTACAACAGAAAAAAATTCAGTATTGAATGTCATTACATCTGTTTCACTGAAGTGTGGGGGAAAGGCAGCTATCAAGGATAAAATGCACTATATGTACAGGGATATAAGGTTGCATTGGGGACACTTTAAATACATACACTCATACATATATGCACACATACATTATATATATGTATTTTAATAAATGCATATATTTTAATGCCATGAAATCCTACTCATTTTCCCTCATTGTTTTTTTTTCTTTTAATGATCTTCCATTTTTAAAAAAAATATTTATTTATTTTTAACATTCTTTTTAGAAAAAACTTTTGTGTTCCAAATTCTTTTCCTCCCTTCCCCTCTCCACTTATTGCCCATTGCCCATTTATTTGTGGTAAAAATAACTTTCATTTATTACAATGAAAGCCCAAAGCTGCTAGTGGACAGTAGCACATTGAATGGAGGTAATTTTCTAAGCATGCCTGGGGTATAAAACAATCCTTATTCTGCATTTGCTTCATAAGAATAATGTGTCAGTTTTTGGTGATAGCTCAGATGAAAATGGCCATAAAGAAATAAGGCAAGACTGATGGGAATCATCCTTAGAGAGAAATGAAGATTTAATGATTTTTGTTTTTGAAGGCAGAAAAATTCTTGATCAATGCTCCTTGTTCTGAAACCACAGGAATCACTTTGTAACATGAATTGTTTGTTACTCTCCTTCCTTGTAGTGACTTTTAGTGTTCACTGCGTGTATTGAGCCATGGTGAGCCATACTTTCCTTTAAGGAAGAATGATTATCTTTGCTTTTCTTCTCCCAGGTGATTCCAAAAGACTACAAAACAATGACTGCCCTGGCAAAGGCCATCTCCAAGAATGTGCTCTTCGCTCACCTGGATGACAATGAGAGGAGGTATGACTTAATTCCTTGATCATCCCAGTGTTTGGACTAAGCTTATAAGTACTTTTCCTCAAATACAAATCCTTAAAACAAAACAAAAATAGGGGCGGCCAGGTAGCACAGTGAGTAAGAGACTGGCTCCAGTGTCGGGATGACCTGGGCATCGAATCCGTGCTCCTACACTTAGCACCCACCCAGAAACACCTGGCTGTGTAACCTTGAGCAAGTTACTTAACCCCAATTGCTTAGGGGTGGCCAAGTGGCTCAGCGAGTAAGAGCACCGGCTTCAGTGTTGGGATAACCTGGATCAAATCTGGGCTCAGATACTCAGCACCACACCCAGAAATAACTGGCTGTGTAACCTTGAGCAAGTTATTTAACCCGATTGCTTTAAAAAAAAAAAAAGCAACCAACCTGGTAACATAGGATTTCCATCAATCAATATTTTTTAAAGTGCCTACTCTGTGCCAGACACTGTACTAAGTGTTGGAAATACAAAATGAGGCAAAAGACAGTCCTTGCCCTCAAGGAGCTTACAATCTGATGGGGGAAGACAATGTGTGGACAAATATATGCACAGGAAACTTTATACAGGATAAATTGGAAATAATTAGCAGAGGAAAGGCTCTGGAATTAAGAGGGGTTGGGGAAGGTTTTATATTTTTCCAATTTAGAAACCATAGGTACCTGCCCACACCCCAAAAATGTCATTAATTTCTTATGTCTGTAAGGTGTTCACTCCCTTTTCCCTCTGTATTCACCAACTCATGATGTAGGCTTTCATTTTTAAGGATAAGAGTATCATTGTTCCCTGAGAATGCTAGACTTGCAAAGAAAAATGTATGTCAGACATGCCTCACTGTTTAAATGTTTACATTAAAGTACCTTACTTTAGAAAGTTTTAATTTCTGAAAAATTGTACCTACATGAAATGTACACAGGTCTGATCATATTTTTAAATGTACCAGAGGAACTTTCCCTTAAAATAAACTATGATAGACCTTTTTATAAGGCACACCTTCTCATTTTCTATTACAAAAAAACCCAAAACAAATAAAAAAACAACCCTGGGAAAATTCACTCCTACATTTTTGATCCTTAGTTCCTTCATTTGTAAAACAAAAGGGCTGGACTCTAAAGGGCTATCGTAAAAAAAAAAAAAACAACCAAATTTTGTTGATGCTTTTGTTTTTACATCACAACCCTTTCTGGGAGTACTTATAGTTGCCTGGTATGGTGGCCCACGCCTGTAGTTTCTGTTGCTGGGGAAAGTGAGACTGGTAGAACAAGTGAGTTCAGGTGTTCCCAGCTGCAGTAGAACTAAAGGGTGCCCAAATTAAGTCTGACGTTAATGTGGTGATTTTCCTGGGAGCTGAGGGTCAAACCAGCCCGAGTTGGAAAAAAAATAGATTAACATTTATAAAGTACTAATCATGTGCCAGACACTTTACAAAGTGCTTTGCATTTATTATCTTGTTTGATCCTCACAGCAACTCTGAGAGGTGGGTGCTATGATTATCCCCATTATACAGGTGAGGAAAATGAGGCAAAAAACAGTTTAGTGACTTGTCTAGGTTTACATAGCTAGTAAGTATCATGGGTCTTTTGACTCCAGACCCAGTACTCTGTCCACCATGCCACCTACCTGTAATGTAGTTAGTTTCTTTGCCAATTTAGAGGATGTTTAGTTCAATCCTCTTTATAAATGAAGAAATCGAGGGCTGAGAAAGTTAAGTTGCTACCCCCAGTCCACACAGAGATGATAAAAATCAGGGATTGAATTTGAACTCAGGTCCTTATCGTAGCACAGAGGTATCAAATGTGGGGCTTGCAGGAAAATACTTGCCAATAAGGGACAACTAAATTGAATGTAATTGGGAAGTGTTTAATGAAATAAAAATACTATACAATACTAAAAAAAAGCTTCTGTGCTTGCCAGAGGTGAGGAACTTGTGGTCTTGGGATTTGTTCTGTGAAGTTTAGAGTCAGTCAAAGGTCCTCACTTGAGGACCTAGAGGGCCATGTGTGGCTTTGAGGCCAGGTTCCCTACCCTTGGTAATCAGTATTAGGATCCATTGAAATTCCAGCCTGGGAAAGATAGGGAGGCCCAATCTCAGAAAAAAAAAATCCACAGTTTATCTTCAGATTGAATCATCCTGGGTAAGAAAGTTATGTAAAATCACCCCATACAGTGACTATCTCTGACATCTATATGTAACTTCCCTTCTTAATAGTCTTAGTCCTCTGTGCTGTGAAGAATAAGACATGTTTCCTTATATCTGCTTCTTTTTATCCAGATTTTCATATATTGGGTTGGTCTGAAGGTAGGTATGCTAGCAGTGGCTTGTGATATGAAACCTTTCATAAAAGGTTTATTAATGCCTTTTGAACTGACACCATATATTTCACAATATATAGTCCTCCTTCTCTGTACACCCCCACCCACACTCACTCCTATCCCACCAACACACACGTTGAACCCTCCCTGGTAACGATGAAAAATCAACTGACATTAGAGGCAGCCTGGAGAGCTGGTCTCTGAATTACACAGATTCAGTTCCTATTTCTAAAGTCTACCCACTGTGTGACTTTGGAAAAGTCACTGAATTTCTGTGTCCCAGCTTTTTAAGATGTTTGTATGATCTATGTAGAACAGTTACTGATTTGCAATTGTTTGGGGAAGCATTTTCCCTGGGAGCTTCCTAGACCTGTGTTCTCAAAATTTGGTCTGGGGACCCTTGGGGCTCCCTAAGACCCTTTCAAGGGGGTCTTTGAGGTCAAAACTATTTTTAACAACAACACAGATGTCTTAATTTTTAATACAATAAATGTGGATAGATATAACCCACATAAACAAAAACTCTTTGTGTAGTCCTCAATAATTTTTAGGATTGTAAAGGGGGTCCTGAGACCAAAAAGTTTGAGAACTATTGCTCTAGATTGAGAAATCTCAAGTCTAGGAAAAAATTTTTTTAAAAGAATAACAAACAAGTAAATGTCTGACACTATGACTTTACTAAGAGCAAAAACAATATCCTGTATCCACCCTCCTCTTCTCTATTAAGAGAATGATCAATGAATTAATCAGAGTTGAGTTGTCATTTAGTGTTGGTTTTGTTTATATTCTTATGGTCATTGTGTATATTAGTTTGTCCTACTAACTTTCCTCTGCATCAGTTCATAGAAATCTTCCCATGTTATTCTGATTTCCTCATATTCTTTGCTTTTTAGAATGCATAGTAGTGTAGTATATACATATACTTTATTATTTATCCATTTTCCCAATTGATGTACATCCATTTTATCATATGTAGTCTTTAAATATAAGATACAGATTCCTCCCTGCCCCCAGTGAAGCAAAATGTTCTTCAAATACAGAACCAAGTGAAAAGTCGTAACACCCATGTTGGCATCACAAAGCATTGCACTTTAGCAGACAATACACACTGTGACAAAAAGCCAAGCTTTCTACATTTTGGGTATTTTTTTTTTTGGTAAAAAAAAGAGACTATAAAAAGAGGAGACATCTGCAGCTCATTACAAAAAGGTAGAAAATGTGTATTTTCCTGAAGATTATTTAGAGAGGGAAAAACTGTTAATTTTATTTACTTGTTAAGTATTGGAATTATAATTAGAGCCAAACAACAGCAGAGGCTTTGTTTACAAATGCTATAGGACTGACTGATTTGGCTGCTTCCATCAAATAACCAGTTAAATTATCTTGGTTCCTCCAACCTGTCCCTTATCCAAATTTAACAGCTGTTTGACATGGAATTGATCAGTTATTTTAGAACCAGGCAGACATATATCCCCATTGTCAAGTCAGGTTATCTAGTGCCTAATGTTGAGTCATAATTATTTTGGTTGATAATTATTTTAATGTGTAGCATGTCATTATCAATAATACAATATAATGTTAAATACACTCTGTACCCAACTTCTAGCACAAAGAAATATGACTTGTCCTCAAGCAGCTTATAATCTAATTGTAAAGACGGGTACACAAAAGGATCAGTAGGAAAATAAAGTAACATGTCATGTGCCAAATGAAAGGGTAAAGACAATTAGTGTTATGGAGTCTTTGTATACTAAGTGTTCAAGAAAAGCTTCTTATAGGAGACAGGATTTCAACTGGACCTTGAAGGATGAGTAGGATTTTTCGGTAAGTGGATGGCAAATCATCTTGATCTCTGGGTGGGAGATAAAGGTAAACACATAATATGTAAATCCTGAACTCAGAGGCCCTATTTACCCCCATCTTCCTCCCCCAAACCCAACCCAGCCCAACCCTGAAACAGAGTGGTGGACTTGGAGGTGGGAAAACCTGGCTCTGTAACTTACTGGCTCTGTCCTTGCACCTCTATGACCCTCAGTTTTCTCCTCTGTAAAATGAAGAGGTTGGATTCAGTGGCCTCTAAGGCCCTTTCTAGCTCTCAATCTATGATCCTATGTGCCTGGTTGTATTTTTATTAATATTTTTTATTTTTTAGTTTCTCCCTGTTTCCTCTCCCTCCTCCTCCCATCCTCCTAACATCCCGTCTAACAAATAGTATTTTTGAAGACAAAAAAAGAGGGAAAAAAATCAGCATAACTGATCAATAAATTTAAAAAGTCTGAAAATATGTGCAATGTGTAACACCACTTCTTTATAATTTTTCCAACATTCACTTTTGATTTTGTGTGTGTGTGTGGTACCTGATTATATATTTTTAGAAATATAGAAGGACTTTGCTTACGAGAACTTAGGCAAAAACAAATAAGCAAACAAAAAACCCTCTGAGGATCATATTCTATTGAACACAGTCCACACAACCATCTGTTGCCACATCTTGTTTCTTCCTTCAGAACATTTCTTTTATATGGCCCACATAACTTAAGCAAAATTAAAAAAAAATCATATTACGGGAGTTCTGAGTAAGAAAAGCAGGGAGAAGATTGTTCCTCCAATTTGATTGTCATCTTTACATTTATTGAACCAGAAAGTGTCCCATTTATTCCTCTCTTAAACTGGTACTTGTTTCTTGAAGTCAATCATAAATTGGGCTGCTGAGAAACATAACCAACTACTTAGTGAAATTTCAGTTGAGTTTGACTGTCATAGAAGAAATATGCTTAATAGATGTCTATCACTTGAGTGCTCCCTGTTTAAAAGATTTTTATCCCTCTCACTCAGCTAAGTAGATCAACTGAAAGGTTTTTGTAATAATGTTTGTTCAATTTGACATTTATTCCATGTTTCTGGTATTTAAGAGATAGCAAGCAAACTAGTGCTAGGAATTAGGAACTGCATTCTGTTCCCAGCTGGGCATCTCAATTGCTGTGTGACCTTGGACAAGTTCTTGTCACTTTTCCTGGGCCTCAGTTTCCTCTTGTGTAAAATGAAGAGGTCCCTTCTAATTACAAAATTCTATGATTCTATTACTCCAACTTGGAGAGAAAGTTTATTTTTCCTATACATACAACTGATTAATCAGAAAGTGCCATCTATTTCAGAGTTCTAGGACGATCATTTTCAAAGACAGATGGGTTGATGTCTCCCACCCTTGCAGTCAGGGCTGTTAGGCATTGGACACTTTTAAGTGTCGTGTCTTGGTGCCCCATACTGTGAATCCTGGCTTTGAGGGAGGGTGTGGGTGTGGGGGGGATCATCTGTAGCAAAGCCCTAAACCTACATGCCTTTCTCCCCTGCTTTGATTGTTGGCCTTGATTTGTCTTAGAGAGCCAGGTTGATGATAAGGAGAGGAAGCAGATGGTTGTGTTAAGAATTCCTATTTTCATGGCTGATTTGGAAAGAAAAAAAAAGGTCTTCACAGAGAGGCTGTGTGTGTGAATTAGGTTCTTTTGTTTTGCTAGCAGGAAAACTCATTTTCTACATTTATTTCAACACTAAAGGGCCCACATTCCTGGCCCAGGGCCTCTCAAAAGAAGCAACTTGATGATGTGGGAGAAGCTACTTGGTCAGGAGGAGACAGGGAAGGCATCTTCTCTTAACCTTTCACATGCAGGCTCCCCAGTGCATTATACAAATATTTTGCTTTTTTTCCTGATTTACTAGAAGCTGGGTTTAACAGCTTTGTGTCTGTTCATCTGTAGTTTGGCTAGTTTAGAGGAACCCTTTCCAAGTTTGCTGAGTGTCTGGCGCATTCACCATTTGCTATGCTGGAATATATCCTTTAAATTCTCTCTACTCCTTTTTAAAAAAAGAAAAGGAGATAAATTAAAGGGAACTCATTTGTGGAAAAAGCACACACCCTTTGACCTAATGACCTCTTTTAAATATAGTTGAAAATAAGTCAACTTGCCATTGACAGCTGAATGCTTTTGCTTTCATTAATAGTAATGGTGCCTCTTTTTAAAAGGGTATTTTAAAAGCATATTTTAGGGGCATTTTTAAAGGTAAGAGTGCTTAGAGATGGGAAATAGAAAAGATGGGTATAGAGAGAACTTCAGAACAGGGCAATAACTATACTTAGCCTTCTTTAATTAAAATAAGATGATATAAAATAGTTCTAGAAGGGTCTCAAGTTCTGTTTATTGGCTATTTGTTGCTACACACTCATGCAGTGTTAGCTGCCCTTTAAAAATAGCTGTTAAATGTGAATTGGTGACAGTGACGTTAGTGACAGAGACTTGGGCTTCTTTTCTCAAATAATAATAGTCAAACATTATCTCTCTTTCTTTATGTCATCCATTGGTGCATTTCCAAGCACTAAGAACAATGCGTTGATTCTACTTTTCTTTGCGATGTTATTTGATTTAAGCTCCATTTGGTGAAGGTTTCTAAGTTATTTTGATGTTAGCCCACAGATGAACACTGAGTCCTATGATTTTTGGTAATTGTGTAGTTAGCATGTGTTTAACACCCTAAGAGCATTCCATGGTTAATTATTAATTAGTGCACACAGGATCTCTGGGAAGTGACTAGGAATTTTCCTTAATTGGTTGAGGAAGGACAGATTTAGAATATAATCCTATGTCTTTAAGTTCTTGCTTTTCCATTATTTTTATTTTTATTTTCTGGAGGTGTGCTATATCTTGATAGTTCTGCTGGGAGCAAAAGTCCCTAGGTAAGATTACTTAGGTGAGTGATGTCAGAACACTGAAGCATAGGGAGGGGACAAAGCAGACCTGGGAGTGAATGAAAGAATTTCTCTGGATTAAGAGCCGGAAAGAAAATGAGACTGTTTACAATTCTAGGTGCTGAATTAGAAAATAGCTCAAGGGGACCACATTCACTGTACCAGCTTCTACTCTTTTCTATGTTCTAACAATGTATCCTTTGTGTGTAAAACCAGTGACACCTGGATAAACCTGGAATAAACCTAGAATTTTTTTTTTCTGGATTAGGGAGATCATGAGCATGGCAGAAAGAAATGACTATTTGATTTAGAGCCAGCAGGTCAGATCTTAGCCCTACTAATTAATTATCTGTGGGACTCTGGGCAAAATACATCACTTGTCTAGGCCTGAGTTTCCTCATCTATATATTAAACCAATTGGACCAGATGATCCCTGAAAGATGCCTTTCCAACTCTAGATCTGATGACCCTTGATGACTGTGTCAGATTTGTTGGCAAGGTGATACTTGAGAATTCCAAACAAAGCAGTGCAGAAGTGGTACCCCTCACTGGAAAGAGGGAAAGAAAATAGGCATTTTTATAGTACCTACTATGTGCCAGGAGCTTTATAAATATCTCTTTTGATGACAATCCTGCAAAGTAGATGATTGTTAGGATCCCTATTTTACAGTTGAAGAAACTGAGGCAAACAGAGGTTGTGACTTGCCTGATGTCACACAGCCAGTAAGTGTTAGAGCACTCACATCTTCTTGACCTTAGGCCCAGCATTATCTGCTGCACCACCTAGCTGCCTCATTGGAGATCTTTAAGAAGAAGCTATTTGTACAGTGTGTCACAGTGAAGATTTCTTTTTTGGGTTTGGGCTGGACTAGATGGATGCTGAGAATCCCTTCTAAATTTAAAGTTCGACAATTTCATGAATTTCCTTGTGATCTTAGAAAACTGAAAGAAGACAGCAGTGATTTGTTTTTTGTGTGGATATGAAAAAGAGAGAGAATATGATTGTGAAAGAATGGGATGGAAGGGCTTTGCCTCTTGGGTCTTTTTGATGAGGGATTTCTTTTTACATGTACAAGAGATTCAATTCAATTCAATAAATGTTGGCATCATTGTGATTTGTACTTGTGACACCGTGTTGAATGTTCTGGGCAGTGCCTGGGTGTCAGAATGGCCTTCCTCAGCTGGCACCTTTTAAAAATGGCCATAGATAAGGCTTGAAAAGCAACCCAAAGTGCTAATGCGTCTCTATAAATAGTCTTTTATTAGAAGACCCAGCCTTGCCATCCTGGTGGTACTGTAGCTCAGGGACAGATATTTATGAAACGAACCCTGCTCTTTCCCTTTCAAATTGCAGAGTGTGTATGGGAATACTGTCTCCACTTTCCCTTCTGCTACTCTTTATTGGATGGACTGGTTATTTCATGCAAAAGTAATTTTTGAGGAGCTTAGAGCATGCTCATAGAGCTGAAAGAACCATTAGGGATCATCTAATTTAATAGCTTCATTTTCTATATAAGGAAATGAGAGCTGGAGTGGTGTGGGGTGGTGAGAATGACCTAACTCATTGTAGACAATTGTAGACAAAACTGATGAACCCATGTCTCTTGACTTCCTGATCCAGTGTTCATTCCACTATACAAGGGATCCTTAACCTTTTTAAAATATATAATGGTTCCATTTGGTAGTCCATAAAACCCATGGCCTCTCTGAATAATGCTTGTTGACTACCTTCATAAGTGAAGGAAATGCAAAGTTTCAATTAGAGGTTATTAAAAATAAAAAGGTAATTTTTCCCATCCAAGTTTACTACCCCCTTTTCCCATCCCCATCCCTGTTATCTATGGACTGTGGACCTTTTTTAGGGGGTCCATGGGCTCCAGGTTCAGAATCCCTCTACAGTATACCATGTTACCTCTTGCATCCACCAGATTGCTTTAAAAGCCCTCATATTCTTTTTTTTTTTTAATGTGACCTGTGACTAAACACAAAATCTAGGGGAAAAAAAAGCTTCTTGTTTGCCCAACAGCACTGATATCCAACTACTTAAATTAGGTAAGTGAGATTTAGAGACAGAATTGGATCTTATGTTTGGAATGGTTTTCAAAAATGGTCCCTGCTTTGTGCCCTTGGGGACTGTGGCAAAATGGCCATGATTCTGCTCATCCATGATGATCCAGGTCCCAGGAATAACAGTTAACTATCTGTATGTGAGTGACAGCTGCTTTATTCCCCAGTAGTGGTAAGGAGATTATAATAATGCTAAGCATGGCTGTCTGGGTACATGGGAGCATTTTCTCTTGATCTTTAGGAAACTTGAAAGATTGGATAATTAAGATTCAGCCACAAGCATATGTTTACATATGGAAGCAAATATTCCTTGTGGCCTTTCAGCTGGGAATTTATTAATGAACATGATAAGCAGACAGACATGATGTCCCAGGCATTTTTAACTAAGTTTTCTCTCTGCAGATATAGTCATGTATCTGCAATGCTAATTAAAACAGAGAAGATTTTGGTTCTGAAAGAGACAGAAGTCTAGTCTTCTGCAGCTGTCCTTTGTTATCTGTATCTCTTCTCTTCCTCTCACCCCTCTATCTTTATAGCCTGTTTTTCCAGGAGTTGGCTTGTATTCTCAGGTGATTGAAAAAACACATTGCAGCTGCTGAATATAAAATACAGTCCAAGAGGGATGGATCTTTTCGGCTCCTGATTCTTTCAGCCTCGCTTGTGTTTCTCTTGGTCCATAACTCTTTTACGATTTGCTTTCCTTTTGTACTTTGATGGGCCAAATTATGAAGCATATTATCCCCCGTTTTGTAAAAGGAATTGTTCTGGAATTTAGCTGTCTTGAGAATCAACTTCTTTTTATGTTTCAAGTCAGATTTTGCCCAACTCTTTCAGAGAAGGTGACGTGCTTAAGTCACCTTTTAAATGTCTAAATTTTATAGGTTCATAAGGTACTTTGGATGCAATCCAGTTTAATCCCTTATTTTACAAAGGAGGAAACAAAGGCCCAGAGAATTTAAGTGAGTTGTCCAAGGTTATACACTTAGCATCAAAGCCAGAATATAAACCCAGGTCCTTTGACTCCAGAACCAGAGCTCTTTCTACTGAACCACACTGCCTCTCCACTAGTAAGCTCTTTCAGAAATGAACAATAAATATTACTTTGAATTTTGAGGTTTCTGTAATATATTAATGCTCCAGGAAGGATGAAAACCTGTTTTTAAAATGAAAAATAATCTTCATATGCATGTATTCTAGTATTTTTGGGTTGGTTTTTTTGGTCTTTTTGGAGGGGGGAAGGCAAGGCAATTGGGGTTAAGTGACTTTCCCAAGGTCACACAGCTACTAAGTATTAAGTGTCTGAGGCTGGATTTGAACTCAGGTCTTCCTGACTCCAGGGCTGGTGCTCTATAAACAGCACCACCTAGCTGCCCCTATTCTAGCATTTTTGTAGACAACAAAAATTCTAAAGTAATTTTAGAATTAGGATTCTAGTTTACAATCTAGATGTCAGTTGCTTATCTTCTTAGTGCCTAGCACAGTTCATTCCATGTAAAAATCACTTAATTCATTTAATGAATGTGAATGAACATCAATTTGAATAATCCTAGAAAATTTTATCTAATGTCATTATTGGAAGGACTCCATACAGAAAATGAAAGAACTATAAAAGATATAGCTGTAAGGTAGTATTGTTTCTGTTGTAACTTTTATTCAAAGTGCTTGCACATCTGTTACCTGGATGCATATGACATTCTTATGAGGTAGGTGTTTACTACTACTACTACTAGGTAGTATTTATATAGCACTTTAAGGTTTGCAAAATACTTTACATATATACACATATTATCTATGTCGATAAAATTTTATCTTTACATTTCAGCATTTTGGTGCTATTATGATCATATTTTATAGATGAGGAAACTGAGATAGGCTAAGTGACTTGCCTAGGGTCACACAGCTAAGTAATTTTCTTTTTTTCCTGTTTTAAAATTTTAATTGAATTATTATTAAAATTATTTTATATCATATAATTATTACATATCAATATTATAATAAAAATATAAGCAACAATATAATATTATTATATAAATATATTACATTATTAATTTACTACATATTACATTAGTAATGGATTATTATAAAATATATAATTATTATTATAATAGAATTATATTATGTAATATTATTAGCTAAGGAACTTTCTGAGGCAGGATTTGAATCCTGGTCTTTCTGACTCCAAGTTCAGCTCTATATCTATTATACCAGCTAACTGCTATTAGTTATTTTTTATTTTAGAGAGGACTGAAGCCTAGATTGCTTAAGTAATAATAATAGCTGACATTTGTATAAGGCTTTAAAGTACCTTATCTCTTTTGCTCCTTACAATATTCCAATAGGTACTATAGTTATTATTTTTATACCCATTTTACAAATGATAAAACTGAGATTTGTGTAGGTGAAGTGATTTACCTGTGGTTTTTAGGCATTGTTAGAGATCAACCAATCAATGAATCAAAAAGTATTTATTAAGCACCTATTATATACTAGACACTGGTTGATACAGATACAAGGAATGAAATAACCCTTATTAGGAAGGAGATTATATTTTCATGGGGGGAGAAAAGACAGATATAATATATGGTGAGTAAAGACAAATAAATATGGAATAATTAAATAGAAGATAGTTTTGAGAGGGCAGTCCTAGCAGTTGGGAAGATCAGAAAAAGTTTCATCTTGGAGGTAATGCTTGAGTTTCACCTTTAAAATAGAGAAGGGGCTCAGTGAGGTGAGGGTGAGGAGATAATATGTCCTGCGCATGTGGAACAATCATTGCTCAGGCATGGAGAGAGGAGGTGGTGGGAGGAACAGAGAGAAGGCAAGTCTGATGGTCACAGAGAGTGGGAAGGGGCAGAATGTCCAGTGAGGCTTGGAAAGATGGTATTGAGCACCGGCCCTGGAGTCAGGAGGACCTGAGTTCAAATCTGGCCTCAGACACAACACAAAAACTAGCTGTGTGACCTTGGGCAAGTCACTTAACCCCGATTGCCCTCCAAAAAAAGAAGCAAAAAAAAAAAAGAAAGATGGCATTGATGGGTCAGGTCTTGTGGGAGTTTAAAAGCTAAACAATATTAAGATTTTGTCCTGGAGACAGTAAGAGGCTAATGAAATACATTGAGGAGAGTCACATGGTTACATCCAGGCTAAAGAATATTGGTTTGGCTCTCAGTCATACATAGAGGGGACTGGAGTGGGCAGGTATTTGAGACAGGGAGACCAATTACAAGGCTGATGCAGTATTCTAGACAAAAGGAGATGAGTGAGAGGATATAAGGCAGTAGTCACATTCAAGTTTCTGTTGATTCCAAGGCTAGCCCCCTTTCTACTGAGCCACGAGGTTTAAGTGACTTCCCCAAGAATGGCAAACCCAAAAGCCGAGTCCCAGTTCCTACAAGGAAGCTCCCTCCATGCTGCCCCCTGGTGGAATTTGATGTATTGCATCCTTCCTCCAATGAACTTTGGGAGGAAGCAGAGGTGAGCATCACTACCAGCCAGTCCTAGAGTGCTTCCTCTAGCCCTGGCTTGGTCCTGATGACAACCTCCCTGTCACTAAAATAGCCCAGCGGTCTTTCAGTTGGTGAGCATGAATGCTTCCCTGACTGGCAGGCCACTGATGAAGAGGAAGCAAAGTGGAGGGATGATCTGGAGGAATGATCGACATCTGGGGGACAGAAAGAAGACAAAGGAAGGGGATGGTTCTTGGTGGAAAGTTTAGCAAAAAAGTGGAGAGCATAAGGAGGAAGATATAGGAAAATTACAGCAAGGATATAGGGAGAAATTAATAGGAAAGAGCTTTACAGGGAAGTATCAAAGGCTTTTCCTACTCTTAAAACCAATATGGTGGAGGTCATTCCTCTATTATTACTGCAGTAGACCAAAGATCAAATATACACTCTTCACTTTGACATTTTAAACTCTCTACAACCTGGCTCCAATCTACCCTTTCAGGCTTATTACCCATGATTTTCCTTTACACATGATTTTCCTTTGTTCAATTCAGCCAAAGTAGTCTTGCTATTCCTCCCATGCAATATATCTTTTTCTGTTCCCCATGCCCGGATTGTGTTCCCTCCCCTCCCTTTTGGATCTCTGGTTTCCTTCAAAGCTCATCAAAAGCACCACCTCCTACTTGAGGCCTTTTACTACTAGTGCCTCCTTCCCCTCCGTTGCTCTGTATTTATTTTGTATGTGTACATAATGTCTCCCCACTTAGAATACAAGCTCTTTGATGATAGGAATTTTTTCTCTTTTTTTCTTTTATCTCTAGCACCTAGCATAGTGCCTGCCACATAGTAGGTGCTTATTAAAGTAAATGTTTTTTTGATTAATTGGTGTGACTTTTGGATGTGATGAGACTGTAATTTAGGCAAGGTAAGATGACCATCACAAACCAGGCTAGGCAAATTGCCATTTTATTAAATCATGACACAGAATTTCAGTAATGTTTCCTGCTCTGGTTCTGCCTTTAAAAGTACAAAAAAATGCCTCTTATCTATTAGACCACCAGACAAAGTACTGATTGGTAGTAGGGGAAAATGAAATATTAGGTTGGCCCAAGAAGACATTTTTCTGAGTTCAAAAGAAAGAGATATTTTACTTGCTTTTAAAAATGAAAAAGGTTATATTATCTGTGATCTCAAATCCTTCTACCTTCTTATGATGAATGAATGAGCTCCACTTTACAAATTTGGTCATCAGATGATGACAGAAAACCACAAACTGACCTTTTGACTTTAGAAGCCACTTCTGAAGTGTTGAAGGCAATATAGTGGAAAAGGGGCCAGAGGGTGCTTAGAATCAGAGTCCTCAGACCATCTACAAACACTAATTTGTTTATATTTTTCATGGGTGGTCTTTGTCTAATAACTAATGAGTTAATGCACTGTTGGAGGAACTGAATTACAAGACCACTTTCAAGAAGAATCATAAAGTACTGCACATGGGAAGCCCTGAACATTAGCAAAAATGTCATAGACTACATCTTCAATTTTTTTCACTTGATAAGCATTTATTTGCTTTTTCCTCCCACGTCACCCCACCAATGGAAAAAAATAGCAAAGCTAACAAATATGTATATTCAGGTAGCAAAAAAAAGTCCCACATTGGTCCTGTCCAAAAATATGTCTTATTATACATCTTGAGTCCCATCACCTCTCTGTCAAGTGGTGAATAAAGTTCTTTATCATTGGTCCTCTAGAATCATAGTTGGTCATTGCATTGATTTCTATATCTTTGAAATACCTTATATCTTTCAATATCTTTACAATGTTGTTTGCAGTGTATAAATTTTCTTCCTAATTTGGTTCATTTCAATCTGCATCAGTTCATACAAGTCTTGCCAGGTTTCTCTAAAATTGTCCCTTTTGCTATTCTCAACATAATGCTATTCCAAATAAATTCATTTATCATAATTTGTTCAGCCAGTCCCTTGTTGATAGGTATCCTCTTAAGTTTCCTGTTCTTTTCCACTACAAAAAGAGCTGCTATAAATTTTTTTGTACATCTGGGTCCTTTTTTTCTTTCTTTGATTTCTTTGGGGGCATAGACATAGTAGTAGTATCACTGGGTCAAAAGATGTGAACAGTTTCATAATTTTGGAGCATAGTTCCAAATTATTTTTTAAAACGGCCATAATTCATAGCTCCCCCAATAGTGCCATAATGTGATTTCTCTCTCCCCCAAGCTCCTCCAACATTTTCCCTTTTTATTTTTTGTTATTATCTATAACTTAATAGAGAGACATTTAACAGATAGAAAATGGCCCCATTTCATAGATGACTAATCCTAAAGGGATTGCTATACCTGTAACCAATTTAGAAGAAAGGTTAAAGATGAGAAGACCCTATTCTCAATTACATCAACTACATTTCATTGTCTTTAAATGACTTGTCATCTCTGAATAATGGAAAATCTAAAAGAAGTAAAGAATAAGGGGACTTGACTATCATCATCTGTTAGGGAAGCTTAACATGCAAAATTGTCTCCACAGTGAAGAGTCTATGAATTTCCTCAACCAATAAGTAAGGGACTTATCCCCAGGGGATAACATCAATGTAGGGTACATACTTATGTATCAGGATTGTCTCATGAAACTGCATGGGACAACCTGAAGAGAGCCTGGTATCAGATTCAGCTAAGCCAAATTACTCAATAAATTGTTGATTGTTTAGTCGCTTTTCAGCATGTCTAACTCTTCATGACCTCAGTTGGGGTTTCTTGGCAAAGACAACTGGAATGGTTTGCCATTTCCCTCTCCAGCTCATTTTACAGGTGAGGAGACAGGTAAATAGGGTCACACAGCTGGTGAGTATCTGAGGCCAGATATGAACTCAGGTCTTCCTGACTCCGTGCTCAGTGTCTGTCCATTGTGCCGCCCAGCTGCCCAAATTACCCAAGAGAAGAGAAAAAAGCCAGATGTGAAATGGAACATATCTGCTAGCATGTATTTAGTAATTTATTCTCATCAGCAGTTATAGTATAATTCCCATATTTGTACTCTTGTCACTTAAGCATCAGATATATTATGTGTGGAAATAAACAGTAATGGTGTTTAGGAAATGAAATCAAGAAGAACAGCTGAATTTGACAAAGTACCTATCAGAGAAATCTGTAATGTAGATGACAATTTCAAAATATCTCCGTGGGAAGATGACTTCAAAAGAAGGAAAAAGACCACGAATAGTGATCTTATTGTAATGAATAATATTTTTTACTGAAAGAAGGTATCTGAGAAGATAGCTATTAACCAGTAATAGCAATCATAGGCATATAGAACACATATATGTATAAACACACATATATATGTATGTATGTTTGTATATGTGTGCACATGTGTATTGTCTGACCTCAGACAATATGTGATTTAACCCTGTTTGCCTCAGTTTCCTCACCTTTAAAATGAGCTGGAGAAGGAAATGGCAAACCACTTCAGTATCTTTTTTTTTCCTTTGGAGGGCAATTGGGGTTAAGTGACTTGTCCAAGGTCACACAGCTAGATTTGAACTCAGGTCCTCCTGATTCCAGGGCTGGTGCTCTATTCATTGTACCACCTAACCGCCCCCACCACTTCATTATCTTTGCAGTGAAAACCAGAACTGAAACGTTTTGAGCAGGTTTGGTGCTCTATCCACTGCTCCCCCTAGTTGCACAAGAAGAAAGTTCTTAACTCCAAAGTGCCATCTTGGCCCTGTCAAATGTCATTCATTCATTTAATCAATCACTCAAGCAAGCAAGCATTTGCATTTTGCAAAATGCTGAGGAAACAAAGGCAGCATTAAAACCATCCCTGTCTTCAAATAGCTTTGTAATCTTTTGGAGGAGGCAATGTGTATAGCTATAAGCATGATATGTGCAAAATAAATATAAGACAGGGTGAAGGGGAGGCCCTAGCAGTTGGTCTGATAAGGAAAGGCTGCATGAAGGAGACCTTTGAAGGAAACTGGTGATTTTTAAGAGGTAGAGGTGAGAAAAGACTGCATTCCCAGTATGGAGCAAAGACATGGGAAAAAGAGATGGAATGTTGTGGAGGTGAGGAATAGGACGAATGCCACTTTGACTGAGTCAAGGCCCACTGACCAATAATAGCAGTGATCATAAAAGCATAGTGTTGGAGCTTGAAGGACCCTGCATCTGGAGGAGCAGTATGAATAAAATCTACAAAGGTAGGTTGGAGCTGGGTTGTGAAGAACTTTAAATCACAAAGGAGTTTATTGATTTTATTCCTGTAGTTAGAGAGTAACTTCTTTGAATTTATCCATCAGAATGTATATTATGATAGGCACTGAAAATAGAGCAATACCCAGTATTGAGGAGGAGGAGGACCTTGGACTGGATTTGCATTTGGGAGACTGTGAAGTGCTTTGTTCCCAAACTTGTAGCTGCTGTAAAAGCCTTTCTCTTTAACACTCAGTCTTCTACTAGGGATGCTATATGACTATGAATTGCAAAGCACTATAATAAAGAAGAATTAAAATTTAAAATAACCCAGAGGGTAATGGAAGTCTCCATGGTGGGTATTAGCAGGCTCTAACGTGTTACTAATAAGACATAAGCTTAAATCTTTGTGGCTCCAGGCTCAGCAGTCTCTCCACTGCACCAGCTCACTACTATAGGGTTAACAGAAATGGATCTAAGCCCATATCGTATTTGTATATTCCCGTGAACCAGAAATACTCTATAGTTCCACTCCAGAGATCAATTAATATGTGCACAAATCATTTCTACCACTACTAATATTGGGCAAATGCAATTAAATCTTCAATTTGAAATGGACTTTTTTTTTTTTAACCAGAAATACAGTTTCAGGGATACAGGGAATCCTAGTGAGGAAACTCCCTCTACCAGTATTGATTGTCACTTGCTCTGCAATTTGGCCTCTTAGAAAATGGAAGTGATTTGTTGAGGATCCCAGAGTTCAAGCTTGAGCCTACTCCTGACTCCCAACCCACTCCAACTCTCTATTCATTCTGCCAAGACTGCCTCTCTTGAGATGGTATATTGAAGATAAAAGAACCCAGTCTTCTGGTTTGAAGACCCTGGTCCTGGCAGGTCAAGAAAGCATTGTCATGATAAGCAGGGAGGTGTAGCTAATTCTGGAGGCAGGAAGAATTGGGGTCAGATCCAACTATGACACACACCAGCTCTCACACAATAGAATCGCTAGACATTGTAGGCAACTCTCTAAGACTATAAATTACAGATGAGTTGCTTGTCTTAATTAGTAGAGAGGGCTTCTATTTCTATAGTGAGAATTCTTTACATTGGTGAAGTTATAGATCCAGAACAAAAAGAAGAAAAAAAGAGAGGACTACATCCCATGACAAGGAAGCTCTTATATCAGCCTGTTTAATAACCTTTGACTACTCTCTTTTTAAGAAATTCTTGAGGAGGAGGTAATCTGTTACAATGCAGAGGGTGGAGTTAAAGACAACAGGAAAGTCTCTCCTTTGGGGATGCTTTCTAAGCAGTTCATTGAATGCTTCTTTGCCTTTAGGGATTTCAAATCATTAACTGGCAATAGGAATCTTGGTGATAAGCTCCAGATTGAGCACAGATTGATTCATTTGTTAGAAAAGAATATATTGCTTCTCTGTGGAGGTCCACTGGTCCTTTCTAGCCATAAGGGCACAATTTAGCATTCTAGTAAAGGTCAGTTGTTCATAGGGCTCTTGAACTTTGAAAAAGTTGGTTCATTATTTTAAAAGGGTATGTGTTTATTCCTTTCTCACCAGTGAGATTGGGTCTATTTTTTTAAATTAAATCTAATCTTTTAGCAGTAACTATATTTGTAAAACTAGCTGTGTGACCCTACGCAAATCACTTCACCCTGTTTGCCTCCTTTCCTCATCTTTAAAATGAACTGGAGAAGGAAATCGCAAACCACTCCAGTATCTTTGCCAAGAAAACCCCAAATGGGGTCACGAAGAGTCATACATGACTGAAAGGACTGAGCTACAAGAATGTATGTAGATCTTTGCAAACCTTAAGATTCTATGTAAATGCCAGTTGTTATCACCATTATTACTGTTATTGGGATTGTCTCATTTTAAATGCCTTTTGATTGATTTATTGGTTGAACAAATGATTCTGTTCAACCAACATGAAGTAAGTCCTATCTATGTACAAGGCCCTATCCCTGCCTTCAAAGGGCTTACATTTTTGTAAAAGATAGATAAGCAATTACAAAATATGTAGTTACTAATTTCAATGACTGAAGCATTTACTAAGCACCTAGATTTAATTGGTGCTAGGGAGAAGTCAAAGATGAATAAAACAGTGTCCAAGATCTGAAAACATTTACACCCTAGTAAGGGGAAATAAGACATGTGCACACATGTTACCATACTGTCTTACATTATGGTTAAAGGCCGTTAGAAATTCATCAACAAAGTGCTCTGGGAGTTCAGTTAGGGGACTGATCTAAGCGGCTATTGTTTTTCTCTGCTGGAGATGGCTGTTTAATTCACATGCCATTATTAAAAGCTTTTGTATGATGTTTTTTAGCTTTAAAATGTCTGTAACTTATTAACTTTCAAGCCCAACTGCTTGGTTTACTAACTTATTTGATATTTAGGCTCCATGAGGAAGTCACACTAGTTTCCTTTCATGTCTCATTCATGTCCATAAATGCATGCCATATTTTTAATGTATCTAAAACATGGGTTTGAATATCAGGTTTAACATCTGCTCACATGTAGATGCCGTTAATAAACTAAAGATCCGCCTTGAGGTCCATATGGACCCTTTCTGTCACTTCATGTAGTGCTGGGAAACCAGTAAAGGCAATTCATTGGAGAGTTAGGATGCAGAGACTGGGGAAAGAAAAATACTCTCCCCAAACCCAAACAATGACTTCCTTCTTATTTTACAAGTTTGGTTACTAAAGATTTTGACCCGAACTACTTTACTTCTTGTGAGGTAACAGCTGGTCTATCATTGTCCTTCAAAAAAAAGTAACAGTTGCTAAGAATTGGAGAAACAAAGATGGTCTTTGAATCAACTGGAACAGCTGTAAGTGACTGACACACCATGTACTGTCAGCTGCTAAATTCAGATATTCAGACTGCCTGAAACAAAATACTTTAACCCTTTGGCGCCACTGGGTAACTTTCTGCCCCTCCTCACCTTTTTTTTTTTTTTTTAAAGTCGAGAGAAATGCTCCCTTTTTAGATTCTTCCCACTCAAAATGAAGTCTTAACATAAGCATGAATAATACACAGGTGCATTTGCTTAATCTCCCCTATTCCCTCACCCTGCCCCCAGCAGACCCATACATAAAGTGATGTGCCTTTGTCACCTTTATTCAGGGGGAGGAGGAAAAGAATTGCTCCCCACTCTCTCAGAAGGAGTGAGGAGGGGTCCTCAGCATTTGCTTTCCTCAAAGGAGGGTGCGATTAAGGGAGGAGTCTTGGATCTGTTAATTTCCTTGTCTGGGGTGTGTGTGTGGGGGCAGGGCACAACTTCGCTTTCTTGTCCCTTCCTCCCACAACTGACTTTGTTTTCTTGGTGGCCACCAGGACGAGAAAAATCTCAATATGGACAGAGTGGAAGAAATGCTAATTCCCTCTCTGACATAAAGAGGAGAATCAGGCTGATTGATTCAATGATTTGATCACTGCTAGTCATTTCTCAGGGCAGCTAGGTGGTACACTGAGTGGGTCCCCAAGCCTGGAGTCAAGACCTCAGTTCAAATGTGGCTTCTGATACTTGCTAGCTTTGTGAACCAGGGCAAGTCACTTAACCCCTATTTGCTTAGGTTCCTCATCTGTCAAATGGGGACATACTGGAGAAGGAAATGGTAAACCACTCCAGTATGTTTGCCAAGTTGGACACAACTCAATAAATCAATTCTTTCCAAGTAACTCAAGACCATTCTTAAACTTATATTTATGATGGAACAGGGGTCTGTTTATTTGCTCTCTGAATCAAGCATAAACTGGGATCTAATTTCCTTTTACCAAATCAAATAAATAAATGAAAACAAACAAACAAACAAGCAAACCCAGGAAGGCTGTAGTGAACTAGGATCATGAGGCCTAAGGACAACAATTAAATTGTTAATGACACTTTAAATTTCTTTAGCACTTGGGAATTTTTAAAGCCTTTCTAAATACATTATCTCAATACTGCCCCTTCCTGCTATGATCCTGTGAAACAGGCAGGGTAGGTATTATTATTTCCCATTTTATAGATGAGAAACTGAGGCGCAGATAAAGCCTGAAATTCAAAGTCACACAGCTTTTTAATGTCAAAGCTGGGACTGAAATTAAATCCCAACTCCCAGCCCTGTACTATTTTCTTTCATGTGGAAAAATTATAGTTTGTAAAATGAACCCTCATTCTAGTCATACCACATTAAATAGCAAAATAATTCATGGGTACTATGTTTTATCAGACATATAAAAGCATTTATTGTATAGCCTTTGCCTACATTTTAATTTCTTTATTGGCTCTGTGCCTTTAAGTGCCTTTTTAATGTCTTCTGATTTTTTAATTTTTACCTCCAAGTCATTCCTAGTTATTCCCACTTGCTCCCAATGAACCCCTCCCTCTTGTAAAAATAGGAAATGGATTAAATGAAAACAGTAAAAGGACTGTCTCGGACAACGTATGCAACATTCTGTCCCTATAGTCCCCCTCAGCCTTTGATAGAGGAGGCAGGCAGATTTCATCGTCTCTTCTCTGGAGCGAAGATTGGTCTTTAGTCTGGCTTCCTTTAGCATTCTTTTCATTTGCATTATTGTAGCTATTGTGTATATTATTCTTAGTTCTGATTTTTTCATTCAGCATCAGTTCATACAAATATCATAGTTTTCAGAACTCATGTTTGTCATTTCTTACATGTCTTCTGTTACAATCATACACCACAAATCGGTCTTTGTCCAGTTGTTGGGAATCCATTTTGCTCCTCATTCTTTTTCATTTAGAAAGTGACACTATGAATGTCTTGTTATGTTAAGAGTCCCAGGACTTTTTGATAATGACTCTGTATAATAGAATTTAAGTGTACAGGTGAGCATTTATCTAGATAATATAATCAAACTGGATGATTTTGACGTGTTTCTTTTCAACAGAATTTTTTTTTCAGCTTTTCTAGACATGACACCCAAGATGTTATGTATCTCTCAATGTTTTTTTCATAGAACACATTTCTCTTTGCACTCACTTGCACGTGCTTTGAAATTTTGAATATTTGAGCTCAGCATTTTGGATGAGATGTTTAGTTCATTTCTACAAGTAGCTAACTAAGTAATAAGCTGACCACGATCCTACACTTCCCCGCTTTTGCTTTTGTATGAGCCTTTGCTCACACTAGTCCCTATTCTTGGGATACATTTCTCACTCATGTCAGTCTATTGGAATCCCACCCATCCTTCAAGGCCCAGCTGAAATGCTACCTCCTCCATGAAGCCTTCTCTAATCCTATCCCAGATAAAGCTGTTCTTGCTTTCCTTTCCTGTGTACTTGTTGTACGCTCTAATTATTTTCTTTTTCTTCAGTGAACTTATGTATATAGCATGACTCCCGTACTAGACGATAAATTCCAAGAGAGCTTTGTATACAGTAGGTGCTCAATAAATGGATGTTGAGTTGGATTATGTACTTAGCATTGTATTCAACAGTGTGCTGGTAAATGTTATACAACCATCTGGGGGTGGGGGTGGGGGGTGGGAGGGAGATGTACCCTAGACAAACTTTTAAGGTTAACCTTTTCTCCATCACTTTCTTAAGTCAAGACAATCAATAAACCAAACTCTGGTTTGTGGCCTTTGCTGATTTCCAGGTGTAAATATTGAAAATTTAACAGTTGGCTCACCGGATCCAATATGATTTGGCTCCAGCATGCCCCGGTTGTATCAGATATTGGCACAACGGAGATAAGTGTAGTAGGCAGAGTGATATAATATACAGATAACTAAAATACAAAAGAAGTAGAAGGCATAATTCTTGCCGTCAGAATGTTGTAATCTTGAATTGGAGATAATTATATCTTACACTGTTATTGATCATTTCCTATGTTCCATCAGATTGTAAGCTTCTTGAGGGCAGAGATTGTCTTTAACCTCATTTTTTGAATCCCCAGCACTTAGCACCGTGCCTGACACATCTTGTCGAGTTGTTTTTCGGTCATGTCTGACTCTTCTTGACCTCATTTGAGGTTTTCTTTGCAAAGATACTAGAGAAGTTTGCCATTTCCTTCTCCAGCTGACGCAAACAAGGTTAAGTGATTTGCCCAGGATCACACACCTAGTGAATGTCTGAGGCTGGATTTGAACTCAGGAAGATGAGTCTTCCTGACTCCAGACCTGACACGTAGTAGGAGCTTAATAAATGTTAATGACATGGATTTTAAAATCCTTTCATATAAAATTTAAATATTATTTTACATTGTAAATTGAAATACATGATGCCTCAACTCAGCAGTGATAGTACTAAATTTACTCCAATCCAGGAATATATTGAATATAAAATACATTGAATATAAAGGAATGTCTACTGCCTCTCATTCACAGCCAGTGGGAAAATATTGTCATCTTTATATAGATTCATGGATTTCTCTAATTAGACATCCCCTTATTTTGGATGACATTTCCATCTTTACTTTCTATGATGGCCCTAGTTATTATTTTGTATTTAGCAATCTTTTAAAAAAAATTCATTTGGTATCCTAACAACATGTTTCATGGCTACAGTGAAGTTAGGTGGCTCTCAATGGATAGAATCAGGAAGACCCAGGTTCAAATTTGTCCTCATACATTACTAGCTGTGTGACCTTGGGCAAGTCACTTGACCTCTGTTTACCTCAGTTCCCTCTCTGTGAGCCCCATTCTCCTCAATGTTAGGTGAAGAGTTTGAACCAGATGTGTTAAGAGAAAGCTTGTTCAGTTCTAAAGTTCTTTGATCCACTTCTTATAGCTGCCAGGAAGAAAATGCCTGCCTTGCAGAAGGTAACATTTTCAGTCCTGCCAATGGCAGCACCTGAAATTTGAAGTCATTTAACTCTATCCCCTGCCTAGAGCATACCTTCCTGTCCTTTTCATGCTCCCTGGCCATGACTGTGCTGGGAGATTTTCGTTAATGTACTTCTTGGATTTGGAACTTGCTTCCTGTTATGGCTTGGGATAGTGGCCAATTTAAGCATTTAAATCTTGGTTTTTAATTTAGTTTGTTTAACATGGCTTATTCTTAATTACCTGTGCCATAATGGCACCATGTTATAAAGCTTAAGCTCTTGAAACAGCATCCTAGTGAAGCAGTTTTGTAAGACATTGTGGATTCAAGAGACTTAGAGTAAGAAGAATTGAACAATTTTGAAATAATGATTTCAGGGGAAACAAGGTTTAATTGTGTGGAAATAAGTAGATCCAGTAGGTTATTCACCCCCTTCTCTCTCTCTCTCTCTCTCTCTCTCTCTCTCTCTCTCTCTCTCTCTCTCTCTTCCCCCTCTCCCTCCCATCCTCTCCTTCTCCCTCTGTCTCTCTCTGTCTCTCTTTCTCAGTCTCTGTCTCTGCTCTGTCTTTCTGTTTTTCTGTGTCTCTTTTTCTCTGTCTCTTTATGTGTCTCTGTCTCTCTATCTCTTTCTGTGTCTCCCTTTCCATTTCTTAAGAGTTTAGCCAGAAGTCAAGAAAGTGGAAAAAAAAGAGCAATGTTAACTAAGTTTTATTGTACTCATGCCAAGCTATCATTCAGGCTAGAGTGATATGATACTTAGATTATTGATGTAACCAAACCTCACTCACTGAGAAAATTCAGCAGTTTTGAATTTGTGAGAAACTTGGGCAGGGCATGATAACTCAGACTGAAGTTTACCTTTGCCTATCTGAATGGAAAAGGCTTGCTGAGTAAAATAAACACTATTGCAGGGAGAATGTTTAAACTACTTGAGAGAGCAGCTTTTAAGCACCGTTGGACACTTCAGAGAACACAAGAACATATAAACATTTGTTATCCAAATTGCCATTCATTCTTGTCTATTTATTAAAGTTAGTCTCTTAAGAACTATTATTAGCATAACACTTCCTTAGACTAATTTTAATTACTGTAAATGAAATAAAACTGCATTTGGGTAGAGAATCAGGAGGATAATATAATTCACATATTAGACTATCTCAGATCTTAGTGAGGCTTTATTAATTTAAATTGAAATTAGAGGAATATTTAGATACCGTTCAATATATCAGAGAGCTTCCTAATTTTTTTCAGATTTGAAAAGAGCTGCCATCTTTTAAAATAAATTCAGTATTGTTTTATTTTTAGGTCTACATTCTCTTCCTTTAACCTCCTCCTTACCTCCCTTCCCCTCAACCATTGAGAAAGCAAGAAAAAACATATTGCTACAAACATGTAAAATCAAGTAAAATAAATTTCTGTGTTGTCCATGTTCCTCCCCTACCTTCCTTCAGTGCCTCAGTTTGCTCTCTTAGTCCATGCACTCTCCTCTGAGATTATGGTTGGTCATTATATTGATCAGAATTCCTAAGTCTTTCAGAATTGTTTGTCTTTACAATATTGTTGTTATTTTATTAATTGTTTTCATTCCGCTCACCTCATTCTGCATCAGTTCATGTAAGTCTTCTCAGGTTGCTCTGAAACTGTCTCTGTCATTTTCTACAGGACAATAGTATTTCATCACTTTTATGTACTGTAATTCATTTTATTCTCTAATTGATGGTTACCCCCTTAGTTTCCAATTCTTTGCCACCACAAAAAGAACAATATTTTTGTACATATAAGAGCTATTCCTCTTTTTTGGATCTCTTTGGGACTTAGAATTAGTAGTGGTATCACTGGTCAAAGAGTATGCACATGGATCTTCTGACATACACACACACACACGTGTGTGTGTGTCTTTGTCTAAACTGGCTAACTTAGTTATGTTATTCCCTTTTCCACTTTTTAAACTTCTTTTTGGTCTAGACTTCTGCTTACATTTTTTGGAAGGAACTCCCAGCAAATGCCTGTTCCCATTTTATTAGACTAAAAGAAGGATACTCTTTCAGTAATAGTTCTCTGTGTCTCCCACTCTCCCCCCACAAAAAACACCCACATACTCTTAGGGATATTTTAACTTAATCTTAGAGAAAATTTTAAAAAAAGATAGTTATTCAGTTGTCCCATTTATTTCTTAAATAATAGGTCTTGAAACTAAGAATTGGTTGAAGGGACATGAAATGTCTAACCTGGAGAAAGAAAGATTTAGGGAAGAAAGGGAGTCTGCAAATATGTAAAAGGCTTAACATGGAATAAAAATTAAAATTATTCTGTTTTGCCTAAGATCAGAAGTTGGAGGGATACAAATTTTGGTTCAATTAAAAAAAACAAACAAACCAAAAACCAAAAATCTTCCAAGTGATTAGGTCTAGAACAAGAACCCTGGTCTCTCAACTCGCATTTCAATTTTCCTTATGATTTTACACACACACACACACACACACACACACACACACACACACACACACACTCACACACACTGTCAATTTGGAGTCAGGAAATGAGTTCAAATCTTACCCTTCCAGTCACTCAGGTTTGCAACCTCAGTCATTCTTGACTCTTCCCTCTCTGTCACCAAGTCTTTTTGCCAAGTCTTGTTGATTCTATCTCCATAGCATCTCTTACATCTGGCTTCTCTCTACTCTCACAGCCACTGCTAAGGGCCTCCTCACCTCACCTGGACTGGTAGAATAGTCTTCTAATTGGTTTCCTTGAAAACTATTCTCCACATAACTGCCAAATCAGTATTTCCAAAGCACAAACCTGAAGATGACATTCTTCTACTCATGAAACTCTTGTGACTTCTTTTTGATTCTATCATAAAATACAAACTCCTCTCTCTGACTTTTAAAGCCTTTCATAGTGTATCTCAAGCCTATCACTCTCCAAAAGCACATTGTACATTTATCAATTCTTTGTTTCAACAAAGCTAGACTATTTGCCATAACTCAGGCATAGTATTACATTTCCAGTCCCTTTGTCTTTGGATAAACTGTCCACAATCCTGTAATGCACTCTCTTTTCATTTTTGCCTTGTAGAACCCCCATTTCCCTTCAAAAGTCATTCCAAGTGTCATCTCCAGGAAGGTTCTCCTGATCCACTCAGTTGCTAGTGTCTTGTACCTGATATTACCTGCATCTAATTTGCACAAGATATTTACTTTTCTGTCTACATATTGTTCACCCTTCTGGATAGAATAGAAGCTCCCTGAGGGAAGGGACTATTTTGTTTATTATGTTCCCATCTGGTAGCACATAGTTAATGGTTAACAAATGCTTGTTTGAATAAATGCAGAAGCCACTTAGCTTTCCCAAACTTTGGTTTCCTTATTCTCTAAGTGGGGCTCAGACAGTTTGCACCAGGTATCTTAAAGTGATATATAAATGTGAGTTATTATTATTACAATACCATGCTTCATCTTCCTTAAATAAATGAAATAAATGCAACCCTTCCTTTAAAAATCCACTCAATTTAGAGTTTCTGTTCAATTACAGTTAATTAGGAATTTATTGTACTATAAAACCAGTTAATGTAGTCCAAGTTGGTGGATTTTTCTTTTGGTGAATGACTTAGTGTTGTTGAAAATGAGGAGTTAGGTTGGATTTGAGTTAAGTATGGTCCACAAAGTTTGGAGTTATATCTTTGATAGATTTGATTATGCTGTCTCTGTGGAACCTTGCCCATTGTGGTGAGAACTCACTTAATGTTAAATGATGAGGTGTTTAATAGCCTCTGCTTGGAAATAATCACTTACCCATTTGCCAGGAGTGCAACCATATAATTTATGTTGGATGGGTAGAAAAGAATGCCCTCCTTGGTGATGGAAAGCTGGTAAAAGTTTACAGAAGCGGACAGATTTTTAATACTTCTGTATAAAGTGGATAAAACTTTCAATCTTGCTCAAGTAGTACTTTTCTTGTTACCAACTCAAATTTTCCGAAGCCACCTATGCACAGGATCTGGGAGCCAGACCTCATGATATTTCCTTCTATTGAGGAAATAGGTTCAGATCTCTGTATGAATTTTTAATTATGCAAGATACGTGTGTTAACCTAGTTGGGGAAAAAAAAACTTTTGGACTACTTAGGGGGTAAAGATATTTCACCACTGAGTTTTAGGAGTTCTATTTATTTGGGCATTGGGTTCAAATTTAAATTAAAATATGCTAAGTCTAGGAAGTTAGTCATAGGAATGTTCTGAGGAAATTTTGTTCCTTTATTTATGTATTGACTTCAGAAGTATTTATTGAGTACCCACTGTATGCAGAGAGGCCAGTGCTATGCCTTGGATATACAAAAGAAGCCTCCTGTGGGATATAGAGTCCTCTAGAATTTTTTATCATTTATTTGCAAAAACGAGAGGAATGTTTGTAAAACAATTAGGGAACACATCAAACACTATGTCCTTTAGTGTCAAATACACTAACAATAAACAAACAAATATGCTACCAATAAATGCAATAAGAATTCAGAGAAGGGAGAGATTAGTAGGAGATTGAGTGGTCAGTGAAGGTCTCAGGGAGGACAAGAGACTGATTCTCCTCTCAAAGTCTAGTTTTAATATTTAAAAAAGAAAGTGGGAGGACATTTCAGGCAGGGACATCTCCCTGAGTCAAAGTTTACAAATGAGAATGAACTTGTTAAAGAGACACAAAGCAGATCACCCTTATTTAAGGGGCGGGTTTATGTTGGGGGATAGTACAAAGACATTGGATGGTTAGAATGGGGCAAGAATGAGGAGATGGTCTTGATTTTCCAGGCTATGCAATTTGGACTTTATTATGTTGGCAATGTGGAGCTTGAGATATTTGAGCAAGGGGATAATGTGCTCATAGGATTATAGTTTTAGAGCTAGAGGACATCTAAATCAATGCATTTACCTTATGGATAAGAAAATTGAGGATCCAAGAGTTTAAGTATCTTGATACTGTATAGAATGGATTGAAAGAATAAAGACTAGAGACAAATAGCAAAAACCAGGTTGGATTCTGTTGAGTAAGCTAGCTTGTGAGGTAATGAGGTCCTGCACCAAGGTGGTGACAGTAGGAATTGGAAGGAAAAGATATACCACACACATGTCAAAGGGAAAAAAATTATAGAAATTGGTAACTGGATATGAAGTTTCCAGTGAAAGGAAGAAGAGAAATATCATAGCACAAATGAGAGGAATGTTTGTAAAACAATTAGGGAACATATCAAACACTGTGTCCTTTAGTGTCAAATACACGAACAATAAACAAATACACTACCAATAAATGCAATAAGAATTCAGAGAAGGAAGAGATTAGTAGGGAACTGAGTAGTCAGTGAAGGTTTCAGGGTAGCAGAATTGAGAATTTTTTTTCAACATAAGGGAGACATGCTTATTTGAAGGTTGAAGGGAGGATACCCATGGAGGAGGAGAGGCTGAAGATGTCAGAGAGGATGAGGATAAGTATTATATCAGTCAGAGAATTGGAAAGCTTAAGCACCTACTATGTGCTAGATATAGCACTGGCATGTTATGGTCCAGGGGGGTCACAAATAGTCAGACATGACCGAATGACTGAACAACAACAAGAACGTGTGCCTAGCATTGTGCTAAGTGCTGGGGATACAAAGGCAAAAGATAGTCCCTGCCTTTGAGAAACTTACAATCTAATAGGAAAGACAATAGGTGAACAAATATGTACAGACGAGCTATGTACAGGATAAATAGGAAATAATTAACAGAGAAAAGTCACTAGAATTAAGAGGGATGGGAAAAGGTGGGATTTTAGCTGGAACCTGAAGGAAGCCAGGGAGGTGGAGATGAGGAGGGAGAGCATCGTAGGCATGGAAGACAACCAGAGAAACTGCATGGAGTCAAGAGATAGAGTATCAGGATCAGTATCACCAGACCTAAGAGTACATGGAGGGTGTAAAGTATTAAGAAGACTGCAAAAATGGCGGGCAACGGCTAGGTCATGAAGGATTTAGCATGTGATCCTGAAGTCATAGGGAGGGGGCCACTGTAGTTAGGGTGGTGGGGACATGGTTGGACCTACACTTTAGGAAAATTACTTTAGTGGTTGAAAGGAGGGTGGACTGGAGTGGGGAGAGATTTGTGGCAGGAATATCAACCAGCAGACTATTACAATTGACCAGGTGTGAGGTGATAAGGGCCTGTACCAGAGTAGTGGCAGTATCAGAGGAAATACTTATTTTCCTACATCCCCTCCAGAATATGTAATTTTCCCTTTTTCATCATCTTGGTCAGTTTGATGGATGTGAGATGGTACCTAGAGCTGTTTTGATTTGCATTTTTCCAATTATTTGTTTCAGAACATTTTTTCAAGACTATTATTGATAGGTTTCTTTGAAAAGTGACTTCATATTCTTTGACTATCAGTTAAGGAATGGTTCTTATTCTTATAAGTTTGACTTGGTTCCCTTTATATTTTCAAAATGATACATTTATCAGAGAAACTTGCTGGAAAGATTTTTTTCTCCCTAATTTCCTGCTTTTCTTCTGATTTTAGCTGCATTGGTTTTGTTTGTGCAAAAACTTAATTTTATGTAGTCAAAATTATCCATTTTACTTCTCATGAACCTTTCCATCTCTTGTTTGAACTCTTCCCTTATCTGACAGGTAGCTTCTTCTATGCTCAATTAATTTGCTTATGATATCATCCTTTATGTGTAAATAATGAACTCATTTTGAGCTTATCTTGATAAATAATCTGTGATGTTGGTCAATGCCTAATTTCTGCCAGACTGCCTTCTAGTTTTCCCAACAGTTTTTGTCAAATAGTGAGTTCTTGGTCCAACAGCTGGGATCTTTGGGTTTATCAAACACTAGGTTGCTGTGCTCATTTGCTTCTGTGTATCATATACCTAATCTGTTCATTGATAAATCTTTTTATTTCTTACCCAATATAAAACTAATTTGATGTTTATAGTTTTGTGATATAGTTTGATATCTGGCACTGCTAGTTGCCCTTCCTTTCTATTGTCTTTTTCATTGATTCTCTATATGTTCTTGACCTTTTATTCCTCCAGATGAATTTTGTTACATTTTTTTTCTAGTTCTATAAAGTCATTGGTATAGCACTGAATAAGTAAATTGATTTAGGTAGTAGTATACCTGTGAACATTTTAATATCTCTCCAATTAGTTTGATCTGTCTTTATTTGTGTGGAGAGTTTTGTAATTGTATTTATATAGTTCCTGTATGTGTTTTGACAGATAAACAAAAAAAAGTTTTTTATGCTGTTGATATTTATTTTAAATTGTATTTCTCTTTTTATCTCTTCTTGCTGGGTTTTGTTGGTAATATACGAAAGAGCTGATTATTTGTGTAGGTTAATTTTATGTCCTGCAACTTTGCTAAAGTTGTTGATTGTTTCAGTTAGTTTTTTAGTTGACTCTTCAGGGTTCTCTAAGTAAAATATTAAGTCATCTCCTAAAGTCATAATTTTTATTCCTCATTGTCTATGCTTTTTCCTTCAAAATCTTTTTCTTTTATTGCTATAGTTAGCATTTCTATTACAATATTGAATAGTAATGTTGATAATGGACCTCCTTGCTTCACATTTGATCTTATTAGAAAGGCTTCTAGTTATCCCCATTACAGATAATGCTTGATATTGGTGATAGCTGACACCATTTTTGTTCTTAATAATATTTTTCCAATTACATGTAATGATGGTTTTCAACATTCATTTTTGTAATAATTTTCTAGTTTTTAAAATTTTGTAGTATTTACTTCCACATTTTTCTCCTTCTCTCCCTTCCCTCCTCTCTGGAAGATAATCTGATTTAGGTTATGCATATATGTGTATATATATATATATATATAAAACCTGATATGTTTTATAATCTGATATAGTTTATATAGGTATAATCATGTTAAATGTATTTCCACATTAATCTTCTTGTGAAAGAAGAATTAGAATAAAAGGGAAAAACCATGGGAAAGAAATAACAAAAAAACAACAAAAAGTGAAAACATTATGCTTTGGTCTGCATTCAGCCTCCATAATTCTTTCTCTGGATGTGGATAGTATTTTCCATCATGAGTCTATTGGAATTGTCTTTGATTATTGTATTGCTGGGAAGAGTTAAGTGTATTATGGTCGATCATTGCACAATGTTGCTGTTATTGTATACAATGTTCTCCTGATTCTCCTCACTTCACTTAGCATTGGTTTCGTGTATGTCTTTCCAGGTTTTTCTGAAATCTGCCTGCTCATCATTTCTTATGGAGCAATAGTATTCCATTTCATTCATATACCACAACTTGTTCAGCCATTTCCTAATTGATGGGCATCTTCACAATTTCCAATTCTTTGCCACCACAAAAAGAGCTGCTATAAATATTTTTGTACGTGTGGGGATGACTTACCATCTTAAGAAAAACTCCATTTATTCCTGTGCTTTGTAGTGTTTTAGCAGGAGCGGATATTGTATTTTTTCAAAAGCTCTTGTTACATCTATTGAATGATCATGTGATTTTTTTTTTAATATGGTTGGTAATACTTACAGTTTTCCTAATATTGAATTAGTCATGTAGTCTTGCCTGGACATAGTGTATGATCTTTGTGATAGATTGCTATAACCTTTGCTAGTATTTTACTTAAATTTTTTTTGCATCACTATTTGTTAGTTATTATTATTTGTTTAAATCGTTCTATAGTTTTCTTTTTTGTTGTTGTTTTTTGACTTTCTTTGGTTTAGGTATCAAGTAGTTATCAAGACCATAATTGTGTCATAGAAGAAATTTGGTAGGATTCCTTCTTTATCTGTTTTTTAAGTGGTTTTACATAGTATTGGAATTAATTGTTCTTTAAATGTTTGGTAGAATTTACTGGCAAATGCATCTGGCTCTGGGGGTTTTTTCTTAGGGAGTTCATTTATGGCTTGTTTAATTTCTTTTTCTAAAATAGGGTTATTTAAGTATTCCATTTCCTCTTCTATTAATCTGAACAATTTATCTTTTTGTAAATATTCATCTATTTCATTAAGATTGTTAGTCTTTTGGCTATATATAGTTGGGAAAAATATTTCCTAATAATTGCTTTGATTCAGTCTTCACTGGTTGTGAATTCACTTTTTTTTTCATTTTTGATACTGGTAATTCAATTTTCTTCTTTCTTTTTAAAAATAAAGTAGCCAACTTAAAATAAATTTTATTGATCTTTCAAAAACCAGTTCCTGATTTTAGTTATTAATTCAATGGTATTTTTTTTTTACTTTCAATTTTGTTAATCTCTCCCTTGATTTTTAGGTTGTCTATTCTGGTGGTTTAATTGTCAGTTTTTATTTTGTTAGTTTTTTTTTTTAGTTGCATGCTCAATTTGTTGATCTGCTGTTTTTATATAAGCATTTAGAGATATGAATTTTTGCCTAAGCACTGCTTTGTCTGTATTCACAAATTTTGATATGTTGTGTTATTGTTCTCATCATCTTTAATGAAATTATTGTTTATGATTTATTTTTTGACTTACTCATTCTTTAAGATTGTTATTTAATTTCCAATTAATTTTTAATTTATGCTTCAAAGACCTTTTATTGATTGTAATTTTTATTGAATTATGGTCAGAAGAAGATGCATTTAATATTTCTGCTTTTCTTTATTTGTGAGGTTTTTATGCCTTTATCCATGGTCAATTATTGTGAAGGTTCCATGGATATTTGAGAAATACATATGCTTTTTTCTATTCCCATTTAATATTCTCCAGTGTTCTATCATATCTAACTTTTCTAAGATTCTATTCATCTCCTTAACTTCTTTCTTGTTTATGGTTAGATTTATCTAGGTGCAAGAAGAGTAAATTGAGGTCCGCCATTTTTATAGTTTTGATGTTACTTTCTGTAAATCCTGTAACTTTTTCCTTTAAGAATTTAATTGTTTGGGGGTGGCTAGGTGGTGCAGTGAGTAGAGCACCCGCCCTGGAGTCAGGAGAACCTGAGTTCAAATCCAGCCTCAGACACTTAACACAAAAAACTAGCTGTGTGACCCTGGGCAAGTCACTTAACCCCAATTGCCCTCCAAAAAGAAAAAAAAAGAATTTAATTGCTATTCTATTTAGCTTATATATATATATGTTCAATATTAATATTAATTCATTATTTGTTTGTTACCATAGTATATCATAGTAAATTTTAATTTTCCTGTTTACTTCTTTTCATTAGATCTATTTTTTGCCCTTGTTTTGTCTGAGATCATGATTGCCTCTCCTGCCTTTATATATATATTCAGCATAAGAAGCATAATAGATTCTGTTACAGCCCCTTGTTTGGATGGTAGCATCCTTGATAGTAATAGGGAAGTTTTGGGAAAGATAATGAATTCAATTTTGAACATGTTGAGGTTGTCTACAAGACATTCAGTTCAAGATATCTGGTAGATAGTTTTAGATGTGAAACTAGAGGTCAAGCAGAGAAGCTAAGGGTAGATAAGTAGATTTGAGAATAATTAGCAGAGAGTTGAAAATTAAATCCATGGGAACTGATGAGATGACCAAGTAAAGCAGTATAGAGGGAGAAGAGAAGACGTCCCAGGACAGAGCCCTGTGGGATACTCACGGTTTGGGGGCATGACCTGGATGAAGATCCAGTGAAGGAGACTGAGAAGGAGCAGTCAGATATGTAGAAGGACAACCAAGAGAGAGCAGTGTCCTGAAAATCTGGAGAGAAGAGAGTATCAAGGAAAAGAGGATCAATAGTGTCAAAGGTTTCAGAGAGGTCAAGAAGGATGAGGACTGAGAAAAGGTCATTCATTTTAGCAACTAGATCATTGGTAATTTTGGAGAAAGCAGTTTTGGTTGAATGATGAGGTTGGAAGTCAGATTGTAGAGAGTTAAGAACTATGAGAGGAAAAGAAATAGAGGCACTGTCAGCCCATTTTGGTGGAGTTACATTTATGGGAAGGGTGACCTCTTCTCTGTGATTGTAGAGAAAGATGGAATGATATCCACTGAAACGAAGAGCAAAGGTGAAGGACTTATTACAGATTGCCTTAGGCTCTTTAGTCTGACAAAGAAAGGAGGTCAGCTAGTCATTTTGTGAGTGAGGGAGAGCAAATGGACAGCCTGTGACACATTAAAGGAACCTCCCAAAAAATCCTTCCTCAAGAATTTATGCAGACAATGAGGAGGATAAAAGAGAATGGGATAAAGGGGGTGTATGATTTGCATTAGTAGAGAGTACTCACAGTAATGGGATCATAGATCCTCAAAATGTCTTAGTAAGGAGATATGCTCATCTCCCTGGAGTGTGGGTGGTGATAAAGAATATTGTTAGGGTTTGGGTTGGTAAAAATGTCATTAAGAAGGGTGTACTGGAGAGTGGGTGAGAGATGAATGAAAGGGTTGCTAAGCAACAGTGAGGACCCAGGTGAAGTTAAAGAACATGAATCTGTAGCGCCCTGATGTCTAGGTTATTTATTTTCATTTGACAGTGTCATGATGACATGAACACAGATAACCGCTTGTGGGCGTGACCAGGTTAGCAGACGGCAGAGAGGGTCAGGCCGAAGATCAGAAAGTAAAAGGACTGTAGGTAAATAGTAAGGACACCATTTTTGCAATTTGCCATGTGTGGTTGAATCTAAGGAAAGTCGTTTCCTTGGATTCCTTCAAGACTTGGCTCCATTTCTGTCTTCTGAAGGGGCCCTTTCCCTCTCAGCCCCAACTAGTGATGCCTTCTGCTCTCAGATCGCCTTCCATCTACTCTGCATGTACCATGTAGGTATCTAGTTATTTACATTGATATCTCCCATTAGAGTATGAATTTGAGGACAAGGACTGCTTTTTGCCCTTCTTTATATTCCTAGTTCTTCCTATACTTCCTAGCACAGGGCCTGGCACAAGGGAAGAGTTTAATAAAATGCTCATTGACAGAGGGGACTAATTAAATGAAGTAGGGGGACTGAACTGACCAGATCTCTCAGTGAAGTCAGCGAGCAAACTTAGTGGGGTTGGGAGAAGAAGAGGGGAAGGATTGGAGGTATTAGAACTGCTAGGTATCTCAGTGGATAGAGCTCTCCACCTAGAGTCAGGAAGATCTGAGTTCAAAGAAGGCCTCAGACATTTATTTGTGTGACCCTGCCAAGTTACGTAATCTCTTTCTGCCTCAGGTTTTCTACCTTGCAGGATTGCTATGAGAATCAAAAGAGATAATACATGTAAAATGTTTGTATAAAGTGTTATACAAATTCTAACGTTTATTATTAGTTATTAAGAGGTCATTGGGTTGTGGTTGGAGATTGGGAACAGGAAGTTTTAAATCTTAGCAGTGGAGCATTGTTGAGTGATAAGGAGATCCAGAGGTCCTAGTGGACCAGTAGGGTGGGTTGAGTGAGTGAATATGAAGGCTAATTTCTCCTACTTTGAGTGTTGGAAGGAAGGAAGGAAGTAGGCTTGTCCTACTTCTGGGAGACACCCTCTTCTATTCCCTCTATTGGAAGTCCTAGCTTTCTTTAGAATTCAGTTCCAGAGACACTTGCCTATATGAAACCTTTCCTGAATCCTCCCAGCTACTGCTGCCTTCCTCTCTCTGATTGCCTGCCATGTACTCTGTATATATCAGGTGTGTACTTAGTTATTTAGACAGCTGGTTCTTTCATTAAAACGTAGGCTCTTTGATGTTATGGATTGTTTGACTTTTGTCTTTTTAGTCCCCTCTTTGCACTCCCTTCCCTTACAATATACACTTAGCACTATTCCCAGCACCTGGTAATTGCTTGATAAATGTTTGTTGACTGATTGCCCCAGGGACAATTGTTATTTTCTTTCTTCTCCATACATGTCCAAAATGACTCTGGTAACCTTCTAGACACAGAATCATGAGATCCCAGATGCTGGTGTCCTTCTAGACATAGAATCATGGGATCCCAGATGCTGGTGTCCTTCTATATATAGAATCATGGGATCCTAGATGTAGGAAAAGATCTTGGAGGTCATTTAGTCCAACTCCTTTTTATTAATGAAGAAACTTTTACTTGAGGTGCAAGAGACACACCTAACTCCAACTTCTTAGCCCACCAGAAGAGAACCTTGGGTGATCAAAGGATCATAATTCTAGAATCAGAATGATCCTTAGAAGCTATCAAGGTAATCCCTCCCACCCCTTGTTTTATAGAAGAGAAAATTTAGCATTGAGAGAGGTTAAATTATCTTAATTAACTTACCCAAGGTCACAAAGGTCAGAATTTAAAACAAGGCACTCTGATTCCAGAGTCAGCACTTTACCTCACTTCTATATATGTGATGGGAGAATTAGTCAGGATCAAAGATTTAGTGGGACTTATTTTCTTTTGTTTCTTTTAAAAGTAGAGAAACCATAAAATGCCGGTCTCTGATTTGATGGCTATGATCTCCAAGGGCTCTCTTTGTATGGGACCTGATCCTTTTGCCTCATTTGAACAGATTAATTAATTCCTCATGTGTAGCCACTGTGGACATTTGTCTACTAATATTGTCTGTGAACCACATTCACATTTCATTTCTTTAGAATGTAAGCTCCTTGAGGACAGGGACTGTTTCATTTCTGTCTTTGTATACCAAGCACCTAGCTCAGTGCCTGGTGCATAGTAGGCATTTAATAAATGCTTTATTGAATGATTGGTTTTCTGTTAGATAGGGTAAATTTCTGGTGAAGATATCTGCCTATCCTCCACAGCTTATTTTCAGTAGGAAGGATTCTTTTCTAATTTCACTTTATTTGTAGGGGACAGTGATTTTTGTTTGTGAGCAGTAGTGAGACATTTCATTATTGACTGTGAGGGCATTGGGCTATATACTTTGCATGAGATGAGAATCCTTTGGGTGTTAAAAACTAGAAAGGAGTGGAAAAGCACATGTTAAGGCATGACTGTAATGACCATCAGAGTACCCGCCACCTGGGGTCACTGTGCCCAAGATTATCAAGATGAGAGAGATGAATGGACAACAAAAGAGCCAGGGTAAAAATCCCAGGAAGATAATTTTAATTGCTGACCATATCGTGATTCAAAACAGGAAAATTTTCAAGATGTCCAATTTGACTTATCCATTTTTAAAGTGTCCATTTTGACTTCATGTGTAGATCCAAATTCATATGTTACTTCTTGTTCTTATGAATTCAATGAATAAACCAGCATAAGGAAAACACTACTTTCCAAGCTGCTTCTATACAGATTTGTAATCCATTATGTAAACATGCAGTAGATAATGTGTGTGATGCATAATTCTAAGACCATTGTGCTCATGGTTTATTATAAATTTAGGCAGGAAGACAGGATTACCCTCTGCCTCCCTCTCCAAAGTATATACTCATATATTCAAATGCCAGAATTATCTAGAATAATCTAGACTTATGAGAGCAGCTATGAGTGTGTCCTGCTGTAAAGCCTTGAAATTCATTGAAAGGTGGGATTATGGATGTCATGGAATTACAGAATTTCAGAGCTGCTAAGAGTCTTAGAGATTTTCCAATCCAATCTACCTGATTTATAGAAAAGGAAACAGATCAAGAGAGGGGAAGGGACTTATTTAATAGCAGTAGGCAGGTAGGTAGTACAGAAAATAGAGCACTGACCTGGAGATAAGAAAACCTGAGTTCAAATGCAGCCTCAAACACTTACTATGTGACCTTGGGCAAGTCACTTGAGCTCTGTCCACCTCAATTTCCTCAGCTATAAAATGGAGATAATATTAGCACCTGCCTCCCAAGGTGATTGTGAAGATAAATTGAAATAATATTTGTAAAGTGCCTGGCACATAGTAGGCACTATATAAATGCTAGCTATTATTTTTGGTTAGTATCAGCAGTGTAAATCACTGAAGGACCCAAATCCTGGTTTAGCACTCTTGGAACTAAAATGAGTTGCCTTGCAACTGTGAAGTATTATCTGCATCTTTCCCCTAGAGAAAACTGGGCCTCCTCTGAGACCTTCTGCCTTTAGGACTCAGGGTTCATTCCTTGAGAAACTTTTGTAGGTAATTCACAGAATCTAAGAACTGGAAAGTGAGAAGGACTAATAGCCATCTTGTCTCTGCCACACCGAAAAGGAAAGTTCATTATAACACACAAGGAAGAGTGGTCATCCAACCCCTACAGCAACACCTCCAACATGAGGGAAAACCCACCGTTTGAAGACAGTTCTTATAGTTAGAAGGTTTTCCTGACATCAGACTTAAATTTTTCCTCTTTGTAGTTTCCACCCTGTTTCCTAGTTTTGCCCACCGGGGCCAGCAGCATAATTGTAGTCATTTTTTTCCCCAGAGGTCAGAAGCCTTCAAATAGTTAACTACTGATCATTTAAATCAAATCACCAAATCTTGTTTGGGCAGGTCCTTCTGTCTGTTCTTCAGCTCTGTGGGGGATACCAAAAAAAGGATAAAATATGATTCACATCCTCAACTCACAATTTAGTTGGAATCTACTGATATAATAGCTACTTGTTTTGATTACTCCAAATGTAGTGCTAACTTGTGGGTAAAGAACAAGGGTGGCATAGCAAAAAGAGAACCTAATTAAGTTAGATGATTTCGGTTCTAATTTTGCCTTTCCACTTATAACCTGCTTTATGCAAATCACTTAATCTCCTTAATTACCTCTTTTTGAGGGCACCAGATTAGAAAATCTAGCTCAAGAGATGGCAAAAGTGATAAATTTAAAGTCAGATGACTTGGATTTAAATGTGGTCTCTTGATGATGATTCCCTGTGTGACACTGAGGAAATCACTGAACCTTTCTGTGACTCAGTTTCTCATTTTGTATTCATGTAATTTAATCATTCACCAAACATTTATTAAATACCTACTGTGTTTGTGGCACTCTTTTAAGCTCTGGAGGAGGGGCAGCTAGTTGTCGCAGTGAATAGAGAACTGACCCTAGAGTCAGTAGGACCTGAGTTCAAATTTGGACTCAGATACTTAATACTTACTAGCTGTGTGACCTTGTGCAAGTCACTTAACCCCAATTGCCCTGCCTTCCCCCCTCCAAAAAGACAAAAAAAATTAAGCTTTGGAGGAACTAAGACAAAGACCAAAACAAAACACTCCCTGTCCTTAAGGGGTTACATTCTGTCGGTGGGGGCAGTTTTTACATTTTTATGGTAAAATTTGAAGTTTGGATTATTTAACTTCCAACATCCCTTCTAGCTCTAAATCTGTGATTCAAAGTGTGCAGGAGTTCAGAATAAGAGAAATGAATAAGAAATATAGGTTGGTGGAGTGGGCAAGACTTGAGCTTGGCCTGGAAATCAATTTAATTGACAACATTTTTTCAGATCCCCTTTAATTCTAGTGCCTTCCCTCTGTTGATAATGTCCAATTTGTCCTGAATGTAGCTTATTTGTACATGGTTGTTTGCATGTTGTCTTTCTCCATTAGATTGTGAACACCTTGAGAGCAGGAACTGTCTTTTGACTTTGTATCCCTGGAGCTTAGCACAGTAACTGGCACATGATAGATGCTTAATCTTCGTGACTAACCAATGATTATTAAGCACCTACTATGTACAAGGTCTTAGAGAGATGGATAACATTTGATTAGGGAGAGAAGAGGGTAAAAGGTATTGTAGGTTGCAGAATGAGCTTGGCTTTTTCTCATTTGCCCCCATTGTTCTGCTCTTCCCATCCACCCACCCCTTCTCTGATTGAGGCCACTGGGTTGTTGTTCAAGAGCCCATAATGTCCTTTTGTGCCATTGCTACAGAGGAAGGGTGGTTCTTAGGGTGGAGGTGCCCCCTTTATATTTTCTACAGTTTCAGAAAGAAACATACCCAGTCTTAGATCTGGCTCAGACCTGACCAGAGGTACCTGTGAGGAAGTCATTGTTCAGCCGTTCTCCAGAAGAGGATGGACAGACAGGCTGTTGCAATATGATTTGCTGGTATAGGCCCAATTGGAGGGGTGAAAACCTATGGAAGTGAGGCTGGCACAGGAGGGCTGGCTTCTGTTCTGGGCCAGGCTTGGACTCTCCCAGAAGATAAGAAGTGATTTTCTCTGGGGTCCATTGACACTCATCTGAGAAGGGTGTGAATGTGGAGGGAAGAATGGAAAAAGCACTTCAGTGGCTGACCTGTTTGACAGTTTGATTCCAGAAAAATTTAGTAAACATCTACTGTACTTAAGGCACCTTGCTAGGCACAGTCCTTGAAGCGCATGACATTCTATTGAACTTTTGAATAGATTTCCTAGGCAACTTGGGGTCATGGGAATTTGCACAACTCACTCCTCCTCTTTTTCCCCCTGCATGCAAAAGGAGAAATAGTGATTTAAAAAAAATGCTTACAATCTAATGTGGAAGACAGTATGCAGTTAACTATGTATAAATAAGGGCAGCAAGGTTAAAAATGGATAGAGTGCTGGGCTCAGAGTCAGAAAGACTCATCTTTCTGAGTTCAAATTGGGCCTCAGACACTTACTAGTTGTGTGGCCCTGGGCAAGTCACTTTGCTCTGTTTTGTCTCAGTTTCCTCATCTGTAAAATGAGCTGGAGAAGGAAATGGCAAACCACTCCAGTATCCTTGCCAAGAAAATCCCTAATGGGGTCACAGGGAGTCATACATGACTGAAATGACTGAACAACAACAAAGGTACTAATGAGATAGAGGATGAATTGGATATAATCTCTGAGGGAAGGCACTAGCATTAAATGGGGACTAAGAGAGGCTTCTTGCAGAAGGCAGGATTATGGTTGGGACTTGAGAGAAACCAGGGGGCAGTGATGAAGAGAGAGCATTCAGGAATGGGGACAGCCATTGGAAATGCCCAGAGCTGTGTGATGGGGTGTGGAAAGAACAGGAACAAAGATAGTGTCATTGTATCATAGATTCAGAGGAGGAGAGAATGGTGTAGGAAGACTGGAAAGATAGGAAAGGGCCAGGTTATAAAGGTCTTTAAAAGTCAAACAGAGAATGTTGTGTTTGGTCTTGCATGCAAGAAGGAGACCTTGGTCAGACCTGTGTTTGGGAAAATCACTTTGATAGCTGAGTGTAGGACAGATTGGGGTGGGATAAAGTTCCACTTAGGACCCAGTAGAACTCTGTGTGTGTAACATAAATGTGTACGTCATCAATTATTTTGTTGAGATGTAGGAGAATGAAGTGAATGCAACAACTTATTCTTTGAACATGTCACAAGACCTTAATTCTCATACTCAAACTATGTCACCATGAGTCTCGTTTGAGCCTTAGACATCTCATCCGAAAAATGGGGATAATGCTTAGACAACCTATTTCAAAAGATTATTCTGAGGCAAGTGCTTTGTAAGCATAAAGTGGTCTATGTATGAGCCTCAAAGCTTGACAGCTGAATTTTCTAATTAATAAAAAAACAACAAAATGTTAACCAGAGAAAACATTCTAAAACCTAAGACTTTGCCAAATTCAGCTGTTCTGACCTGAACACACTCAAAATTACTTTCTGAAAGTTGGATTGATTTTTAAAAAAATAATAAAACATCCTTTCATCTGTGTCCATATATGTATATGGCATTATGCTAGCTCAGTATTATACAAAATACATGAGATGGGAAAGGTTCCACTATTTTAAGGCAGGTGACATTGGCATACTCAGCCCTCAACAGTCATCAGCAATCTCCTACCAACAAAGGCACATATGCCTCCCCAAAAGAGAGAAAGTGAAGCCACGAAAACAAGGTGATTAATAATAAAAATGGACATTTTTATAGGCTTTGGAATTTCTGTTATGTAACATGAGTTCATTCCCTTTGCACCACCAGTTCCCAAAATGGCCACCTCCATTTGTTTGTGGGAGGCTGGGGAGAAAGTGTGACTGTAGACTATCTTTATTTCTTGGTGGGCAGGGAGGGCATTTGGAGGAATGGACAAGAAAGAGTAAGTGGTTCATGCAAAAGGAAGTGGGGTGAGGAGTTCTGGAAACTAGGAGACACGGGTCTCTAAGGACAAAATAGGCAGGGACTGGAGATATTAAGCTCTGTAATCTGAGACCTAGAAATGAAAAGCCCTGAAGGCCTCAATTTGAACTAGCTAATTTCCACCAACTCTTCATTTGTAATCCCTTTGGTTAAAATGATGTTAGTGGGCATGAAATCCTCAGAGAAAGGACCAAACCTCAATTTGTAGGGAACCCAATTGCCTTAAACTGTTTATGCTCAGGCAGAGTGGAACATTCAGGCAACTCTCCAGAAAATTTTGGTGAAATTCCTTATTAGTTATGGAAGAAAAAGTGCATTTTTGATGTAACTCTGGTACTAATTAAGTGAAATGAATAATTACTGTATTTTGCCAGGACAATACAACCTTATAAAAGGAGGAGAGAAAGAATAGTGGTTTGAGTGCTCAGCTTGGAGTAAAAAAACAGCTTGAGTTCAAATCTTGTTTCTTACTCTTATTAGCTGTGTCCTGGGCAAGTCACTTAGTTCTCTCAGCCTCAGTTTCCTTATATATAAAATGTGGCTAATACAACTAGATCCAGATTGATATGAATAAGGAATCCCCAGAAGTGGTCTCCTTATTTGAATTTCCACCATATGTTTCTGTTAAGCTGGAACAATGACAACAATTTGCATAATTATAACTTCAAATAGTGCAAATTCTAATACATACAACCACTTCAGGAGATAATTATTTGCACTACTTAGCACTTTGCTTTTATTTCTGTTCTAGAACCATAGTTTCAGGCCTGGAAAGGACCTTAGAGTTCTTTATGTCCAACACCTTCATTTTGCAAATAAGGAAACCGAGGCCACAGAGGTTAACTAAATATTCTTTGGGTCATTGGGTAGAAAGCAACAGAACTGAGATTTGGAACCAGGTCTTCTGACTCCAAACCCCTTTCACTAGGCTATTTTGGAGCCTCGAGTGAAATAATGAATATAAAGCGCTTTGCAAATGTAAAGTCTTTATATAAATGTCAGTTGCTATTATTGCTAAATCAAGTAAACAAACAAAAAAAACCCCTCCACTTGCTTTCCATTGACCTCATTCACAGCAGAACAAGCTGAATCTTTGACTAGGAATTCCTATGTAGATTACAGTAGGCTGAGAAAATTAAGATCCTCTAAACTATGAAATACTTATATTAATGTATGAAAACCATGGGAAGACGAAATGGCATCAACATGTCATTTGAGCCCTGCACCCTTCACAGAGTCATGATTGCCTTCTCAATAGATCTTGCAGAGAGAATTTGCTGTTGGCCTGTGATTCTAGGGCTTATGTAATATTTTTGCTTGAGTGGCCACAGGGTGGCCCTACGTATTGTAGGATATAAGGCCTTTTCATTTCTTCTTTCACTCTTTAAACAGTTTAGGACTCCAGAGCTTAGCATTCAGTGCATTCAGATTGTGAGTGTTGAAAGCTGACACCTGAGCGTTTGAAAGCCCCTTAGCCCTAATAGGTGTGGGCTTCTCAGAATTGCATTTAGCTGTTCTGCAAGAGCAGCTGCTTTCCAGCTTAACGTCCTATTTATTTACACCAAGACACATTCAGAAAGGATTCTAGTTATTGGAGTAAACAGATGCTTGAAGATGCAGTGGAATCTTCCTAGACATCATGGGTATATTGGTATAGATATCAGAAGATTTAGTGTTAAAAGAGGTCTTAGAAATGAAAGGTCCCAGCTCCCTCCTTTTGTAAATGAGAAAACTGAGGCCCCAAGAAATGAGGTAAGAGGGAGGCAGTGGGGATTAAATGGTCAGGCCTATGTTTAGGAAATCACTTTGATAGCCCAAGGTCACACCATTAAGTAGAAGAGCAAGCTAGGATTTGAAGCCAAGCCGGTTTTCCAACTCCTTAGGCCTTACTAAGCAGTCTCTTAGAAGCCTTCTATTGCTGTATGGCACTACTTTCTTTTATGATATAAAAATTATTTTATAGATGTATTTTGTTTTTATATTACCTACATTTCTCACTACGTCCTTCCCCTAACCCTTTCAGAAATGCATTCCCTTTGACAGAGAATTTAATTGTCTTTTTTTTAGGTGGTACATTATTTTCTTTTTTTATATAATATTTAATCCCCCCCCAATTATACATAAAATCAATTTTTAACATTTGTTTCTTGTTTTTAAGTTTTGAGTTTCAAATCTTATCCTTCTCTCCCCTTCTCCCTCCCTGAGATAGTAAGGAATCATAACAAAGAAGTTAAAAAGAAAGGGGAAAAATACTTCAGTAAAACAAACCAATACAGAAACAAGTTTAGCACTATGTTCTGGTTCCTGTGGCCATAACCTTCTACCTCTGCAAAGAAGGTGGGGATGTGCATTCTCATATCTCTGTTTTGGGTCCAAGACTGGGGGTAGGATGGGTTGTGGCTTATTATAGGCAAGATAAGGAGGCAATACAATGAATAGAGCCCTGAACCTGGAGTCAGGAAGATCTGAGTTCAAATCTAGCCTAAAATACTCTGTAGATGTGTGACCGGGGACAGGTCATTATGCCTCTGCTTTGCCTCAGTATCGTCATCTGTAAAATGAGCAGGAAAAGGAAATGGCAAACCTCTCCAGTATCTTTGCCAAGAAAATTCCAAATGGGGTCACAGAGAGTTGAATACAAGTAAGATGAGTGAACAACAAAGAGATATAATGTGGGGTAGATAAAGATATAGAGATATAGAAATAAAAAACTAACTAACTAAATAAATAAAAGGACAATAAAATAAATAAAATAAAATTTTAAATAGATAAAATAATAAGTAAATTTTAGAAATAAAATTATATGGCTATAACACAGATGTAGTTGTAGATCTAGATATATGCTGATGGACCAGGTCCACAAGCAGTCTGTCAAACTACTCGGCACAGTCTGGACACCAGGTTTTCTTCATCCACTTGTTTATTGGCCTGTGCATTGTTAGGTGGAATTCTTTGAAGTGCTTATGAATTTCATTTAGGAGGCTTAGCTATGACAGAATCAGTACCATACCACTGGTAAATAGGGGCATCTGGGAGACCTCTCCATCTCTAGGGAATCCTATTTCATTTGGACTAGCATTCGTCTCCTTGTTTCATGCCTCATTTGATGATCATCAACTTTATCTTTACTGCATTTATTTAAAGTCCCATAGGATCTTAACGTATTCATTGAAGACACCTGTTTGGAGCAGAGTTTTTTGTGTCAGTATTCTGCTTACTGAATCAGATTCTTTTTTTAAGGCCAACAAATAAATAATTACACTGGAAACATTCCTTGCTCACCTTTTAGACAGTTTTGCGAATGTAAAGATGAGATCTTCTATAGTATATCATTTGTTGAAGTTTCATATTTCCTTTTCATTTTTTAATTGATGATACTGTTTACATACATACATATGATATATATTGGATGCATATTAATACACATAACATACATACATATATATTTCAGATTTTGTAGTGATGGGAAAGTTACTGATATCCTCTGGCTTGGTCATTTTTGGTCATAATAATAACACTCATGGATTCCCTAATTCTTAACGTCTTTCACTTATCTTGAAAATTGATCTGCCAGTATCCTCAGAACTGTGTTGTCTTCAGTAGTGACACCAGACTTTTTGTTTGTTTTATTTTTAGTGTTGTTTCTACTTCCTCCATGTAGCATATTAGGGACTATGATGTTGAGGTCCAAATATAGTGACTCTACTGTCCTTATTTCATTTAGTCTGTCATGTGATTTCCACAAAGTTAATATCTGAGCATTTAGTAACTGAAAGAATAAAAAATTGGTTTATATTACAATATAGAATTTAATAATACAATATAATATATTAATATTGTATAATATTTTGTAATAATAATTGTATATAATGATACAATATATAATTTAGTAATACTTTTATATAGAAATAATTTCTATAAATGATAATTTCTATTACCATTCATAATTTAATAATACAATATATTAATATTGTATAATTTGTAATAATTGTATATAATAATACAACATATAATTTAGTAATATTTTATATAGAAATAATTTCTATAAACAATAATTTATATTACAATTCATAATTTAATAATACAATATATTAACATTGTATCATTTGTAATAATAATTGTATATTATAATAATAATACATTATATAATTTAATAATACAAGATTGAAGGTCACCAAAGGTTGAGAGTCACAAAGTTGGGAGACTTCAGTTCAGTGGCTTTTTAGTTATGTCCAACTCTTGGTGACCCCATTTGAGGTTTTCTTGGTGAAGATAGGATTGTTTGCCATTTCCTTCTCCAGCTCATTTTACAGAAGAGAAAACTGAGGCAAACAGCATTGTGACTTGCCCAGGGTCACACAGCTAGTAAGTATCTGAGGCCAGGCCTAAAGTCAAGAAGATGCTGCTATAACTGTTGGAAAATAGCTTCTAATAAAGTTTAAAAATATGCATATGATAATTATGGCGTAAACACGTCCCAATTTTGCGTTCAGAAGTATTTAGCCCCTATTCACAATTGTCCTTCACCTGCCTCTTGAAATCCCTACTTCCATTCAAAGTTCAGCATTAAGGATACTTTTCTATGTGACTACAGAATTTTCCTTATTGCCCTGTTTGTAAGGATCCCACAATTACTTTACATTTTTTTTTTCAGTATTTGCTTCAGGGTGTTCAGGATGTTTGCCCTCCTAGAATGCAAGCTTTTTGAGGGCAGTTTCGGTCTTTATTATTGTCTTTTTATCTCCATGCTCAGTCAAATGCCTTGCCCATTAGCATGAAATGAAAAACTGCTTCTTGAATTTAACTGAATAGAAAAAGAGCTGTTTTGGTGCTTCCCTGCATCAGATTTTCTCATTGTGGAGCAGGTGTCAGGCAGCTTGATTTCCACTCTCACATCACTCCAGTCTGACACCTGCCTGTGCAGTGCTGCTGTACCTGGCCAAAATGTGCCAGGGTTGGGTGGGTAATATGCATGTTGACAAAGATCACTCAACTACATTAGACTGATAACATCATTTGCTCTTTGAGAGTCCTGAGGGAATAGCAGCTTTGGAACACATTGTTTTCCACTTGCACATTCTTCAGATTAGGAAAAACCAGCAAATATTGGATATGCTGCAGCTGAGTATCATATTAAACATCTCTGATAAAATGACTGATGATCACTAGATCCTGTTTAGAATAGCACAAAGAGTTTTTCCAGTATCTTTCACTCCTCCCTCCCCTCTTCCCTCCGGCCCTCCCGCCCAAGGGCTGAAACCAGCTCAGTTCTGGCTGTGCAAGCTTAATGTGTTTTGAACCTGTATATATCGTAGCTAGGCCATGGGTCCAAAAATCAGTGTCACAATCTTGACCTATCATTTCTGTTGCTTTTTTGTTTGTTTGTTTCTCTGCGTCCAATTTTCCCTTCTAGTTTGCTTCCATCCCATACTTCTCAAGGAGGAGATAAGACCTCTGAAAATGTGATGGGGCACTGAGTTTTGGGGTTATATCAATAAGCAGGAGGGGTCAGTGTGGTATGGTTGGAGAGAAGATCAGCCTTCAGAATCAGGCAGACCTGAACCAGGGCCTCTGCTTCTAACCCTGCAGCAGAAGCACAGGGAAGCCACTTAATCTCCTAGGGCTTCAAGCAACCCCACCTCTTCTCTTCAGTCTCAGTATTCTGTATCAGGGTTTCTTAGGAACTTTATTTTTTTAAACATGTTGATAATTGTATTTCAATTTAATGGAATCTTTGCAATTTTAAGTATTTTGTCTTTATTTAAGCGTATTTATTTATATATTAAGTATATATATGTTTAAGTAATTGAAGTATTTTATTCATTTAAAACATTCTGAGAAAGGGTCCATAGATTTCATTGGACTGCTAACGTGGTCTGGGACACCCACAAAAAATGGTAAGAACCCTTCCTCTCTAGGCCATTTCATTGGCTCCTGTGCAGATGACTCAAATCCCTATATCTCACTTCTCTCTTCTCCCTTCTCCTGAGTTCTATCCCCTGTGTTACCAGTTGCCAGCTGGGTATTCCCATTTGAATATCCCAGAGACTTCTGGACAGAACCTGCTAGAGTAGCATGGTACTGTGGAAAGGGTGCTAACTCTTGAGTCACAGGCTTTGGGTTCAAATTCTGCATGTGGTACCTACTAGCTCCCTGGGCCTCAGTTTCCTCATCTATAAAATAAGACGTTTAGCTTGGAGGTCCCGGGTCTGGATGTATACTGAAGATGTCTGAGGTTGAACTCACCTAAACCCACCTCTCTTCACTTCTCAAGTCACCTTTAACTCTCTTGTCTTTATCACCTTGCATATCTAGCCCATGGCCATATCTGTTTCCACAAAGCATTCCTTGCATCCACCTCCATCCTCTTTCCTCTAATCTGGCAGTTTGCCCTTTACCGAGGCCCTCATCACTTCTGCCTGGACTATTGCAATAGCCTCCTTATTGGTCCCTCTGCCTTGGGTCTTTCCCCAGACAATCCATCTTCCTAATCGCCATCAAATTGTTACTTCTAAAGCATGGTTCTGCCTAGGATCCTCTTCTGCTTAAGGAGCATCAGTGTTTTCCTTTGCCTCTAGAATAAAATACAAACTTCTGTTTGGCATTGAAATCCTCCACAATCTGGTTCCAACCTATCTTTCCAGACTGATTTCATATTATTCCCCATCTCTTTTTCTGTGATCCAGCCAAATTGGCTTAGCTGCTGTTCCTCATGCACAATATTCCACCCTCCTTCCCATCCCCAGCTACCACTGTGCCTAGCATACAGTAGGCACTTAATGGGTGCTTCATCAAGTCAGCAAACATTTATCAAGCATCTACTGTATGTCAAGATACAAGGAAAGGAAAAACAGGCTCTCCCTCAAGGAAATCACAATCTAATATGGGAGAGAGCTTGCAAACAACTATGTACAGACAAGATAGAAGCAGGATAAATCAGAGATAATCTCAGGGGGGAAGGTGGACCAGGAAAGGCTGAGACTTGATGGGAAGCCAAGAGGGAGAGAGTTATAGGCCTGGGGAACAGCTATTGAACAGATTGCTAATTAATCAGCAATCTGCATTGGTAGAAGGAGTTTCCACACTAGGAGTTCCCCACAGCAATACATAGTTCTCTTGTTCCCTCTCCCAAATGAAAACACTAAATAATTTATTTAGTGTTTGTCTCACACAACCCAATGCCTACTTCTATCTATATTTTTTTCTAACTATAACTATATATTCCAGCTAAATTTATTCTAGTTTGAGAAGTTAGGTGACACAATGAATAGAGTGCTGGGGGCACAGAGTTAGGAAAACCTGAGTTCAGATTTGGCTTTAAACATTTACTAGCTGGGCATGTCACTTAAACTTTATTTGTCTCAGTTTCCTCAACTGTAAAACAGTGACAATAATAGCACCTATTTCCCAGAGTTGTTGTGAGGATAGAATGAGATAATAATTATAAAGTCCTTAAAGGCACAGTGTCTGGCACATAATAAGTGATATGTAAATGTTAACTGGGTAGATAGGTGGCACAGTGGATAGAGGGCCAGGTCTGGAGTCCAGAAGACTCACATTCCTGAGGTTAAATCAGACACTTACTAGCTGTGTGACCCTGGGTAAGTCACTTAACACTCATTGCCTCAGTTTCCTCATCTGGAATGTGCTAGAGAAGGAAATGACAAACCACTCCAGTATCTTTGTCCAAAAAAGCCCAAAAGATTCAGACATGATTGAACAATAACAACAACAAAATTTTAGCTATGACAATTATTATTATTTTTGAAATTTCACCCCTTATTATCTGCACATACATGTAATCACAATACTTATATATTAGTTGTTTTATTTGTCATGTCTCTCCGACCGAACTCCTTGAGGAGTGTGTCAGATCTATCTTTTGTATCTTCTTTAGTGGTTAGCACAGTTCTAAGCACACAAAATAGTCTTCAGTAAATATACTTTGAATCAAACTAGTGAAATGCATAATCCAGAAAATATTTGCCACCTTGCCCTGATACCAAACAACTCTTGTACTGAAAAACATGAAAATCAAGCGAAGGCCAAGAAATATGAGCAAAGTGTCAATCCAGTAAGGTCTGTTCATCCCTGAGTTGGAGTCTCAGCTCCGAAGAAGCTTGAGGAGGCCAGGTAGATCCTGAATTTGAGAAAGAAGGGACAAGAGAGAGTTTGAAAAGGCCACGAAAAAGGAAAAAAACCAACCTAAGTGAATTACCCCTAATTGGTTAAGACAGGGGTTCCCAATGGGTTTCTAGTTGATAGGTGGACTTCACCAATGGTTTTCTCATTCTGCCATCCTACCCCACTCTGTGGACAGCATTGTCCATATATGGAAACAGGCTTTTTCCCCCAACTGTCCTCTCTTTATTTCTACTAGTTGCTAAGGAGTGAGAGAAGAAAATGGACAGAACAGGCTTTAAGTATTGTGAGTAAATAATGATGGTAGCTAGTGGTAGTGGAGGGGCAGCTAGTTGGCTCAGGTATAGAGTGCTAGACTTGGCATCAGGAAGACTCATCTTCTGAGTTCAAATCTGGCCTCAGACACTTACTAGCCAAGTGACCCTGGGCAAGTCACTTGACCTTGTTTCCCTCAGTTTCCTCACCTATAAAATGAACTGAAGAAGGAATCTCTTCCAATAAAACCCCAAATGGAGTCACAAAGCACAGGACATGAGTGAAAAGTGACTGAACAACAGAAAAGTAGTGTTCATTTTGATCCAGTGCCTCAGAGGTGGCAAAGCGCAGATAACAATACCACATGGTTTCTCAAACAGAAACTACAACTGCTGGCCAGAGGGCCCGTCACTGACCGACTCCCAGGGCTCCTTGGGCCCACAGCTTCTTCAGTGAGCCCAGACAATGTTGCTTTGTAGGTCAGGGTACTGGGGCAAAGGGAAATAGATAAGAGACCCGTGCATTCTGAAATGAAGGAATGACAAGTCAGGGGTTTGAGGGCTTGTCTTAGGCCAAAGGTGGGAAGATGGTAAAATTTACCTGAAGATTTTCCTCTTCCCTCTTAGCACCCAAGGCCCTCATGCTGACCCTTTCCTGACCGTTTTCTTGAAATGTCCCCACCTAAGGCCTTTTCTCTCTGTTCTTGACTTTTTCCTCTCTCCTTTCCAAGTCTAAATTTATTCCTGCTGAGTCATATTCCCTCAAGGCCTTCTTTTCCTCTGGCTAACCTGGTAAGTTAATTTGAGTTAAGATGTTAATGGCTGATAATGGCTTAATACATTACCTTGCACACCTTGAGGCTTGATAAATAGCTGTTGATTGACTGAGGGAAGGCTAGAAATTAGGAAGGAATAAAAACTAGGGAGTGTTAGGAACTGGAAGGGACCTTAATCATGTTCAAGTTCAACCCTCATGTTAGCCCTTTTACTGGCCCAAGGCCCTGCAGTATCCTGTTAAAATGCAGGATGAATCCACATCTAGACATTTCTGCTCATTGAAGGGCTGGAGGAAACCTTTCTGGAACTCCTAGGATTCTTCTCTGGCAGACTATTCCTCCTACCATAAGGCCAACCCTTCTAATGTGTAAAGAAACATTCAGGATAACAGATCCTTGGGTCAGACAGCTTATCAGTCATGCAGAGATGGAAGGCTTTACTCTTTCCTCTGGTTTCCCATCTTTTAGTCATTTCACTGCTAGCTAGCTGCTGTGTCCTCTGAATCAAACATTGGGGCACATGGTCTGAAAAAGAAACTTTTTTTCCCTGATTAGTGAACTTATTTATATGAAAAGTCTTATAAAATTATAGTATTATACAATGAGGCTAATAAAAATGAAAAATTGGGCAGCTAGGTGGCGCAGTGAATAGAGCATAGGCCCTAGAGTCAGGAGGACATGAGTTCAAATCCAGCCTCAGACACTTAATGAACGCAAAACTAGCCAAATGACCTTGGGCAAGTCACTTAACCCCAAGTGCCCCTCCAAAAAAAAAGAAAAATAGCAAAAATTAAATCATTTTGGGGAAGGGAATAAACATAAATATAGTACCTATTATGTGCTCAGCACTTTACAAATATTATCTCATTTGATCCTCACGACAACCCTGAGAGGTAGATGCTGTTGTTATCCCCATTTAAAGGTGAGGAAAGTGTGGCAAACAGTTAAAGTGACTTGCCCAGAACCACGCAGCTAGTAAGTATTTGAGGCTGAATTTATTTGAACTCAGGTCTTCCTGACTCAAAAACCTATATTCTGTGCACTACTAAAATAATTTAGTTATGTATTTTAGCCTATGACCTTTATTGAAAACAATAAAATTGCAGGAAGTGACTTTCAGTATGCACCAGAGGATTTCTGTCATCTCACATTGCAAGTAGTCAGTTTTGCCTTGCTGGGTTACATGCCCCAGGCTTTTGTATTGGGATACATTCTGGTGGTGCAAGGTGGAACACCAGGGATAGTCCAGCAGCAGACTTGGGGACTAGAAAACTCTGTAGGCAAACTGTGAAATCCCCTGAATATATACTTAGATGCACATAATATGAACCAATTTTGCACCTACTATTGTAATTTTATGAGTACTAATCTTTTGTGACATGAATAATTTTATCGTAACAATAAGTGATTTGATTCATTCAGTTACTCTTTGCCAAAATATTTCCAGGACATTTTATGGGAACAGTGGGACAGAATACTTGGAATCATGGTACTCACTGTCAAGACCTTTTTTTTTTCTTCCAGAAAACATCTCAAATTATTGGACATTTGGATTTAGTCTTTTCCCCTTTAAACCTTGATTTCTAAAAGAAATTTCAGATTTAACATTGAGATTGGGGCTGGGGGATATTACCAGTGGATTTCATTTGTCCACATTCTGTAGGTCTCTTAGGTGCACAATTATGGTCAGCCACCCACGTTTTTAGATTCTTTTGTCATACCTGAGTGAAGAAAAAGAATGGCTATGGTGTATGTTATGAGGTATAACTGTAATTTAATTAGACCAGTGTAAGTCCTCTGTAGAATGAATTTAATCAATTTATTCACATTTTCTTTTTACAACATGAGCCATCTTCAAGTATAGTACTTGGGCACACCTTTTCAGGACTGACATCTTCGACTTATTTTGTCCATGGCATATATACGTTTATATCTCCGTGTGTACACAAGGAGGAGAGACTTGAAAGGACCCTTAAAATTATAAGTAGGAAGGTATTACCTAAAGACTCACCCATTACCATCCTTTGAAACTGATTGCTATGAAAAACCTCAGGTTAAGTACATTTGAATTCTTGTAATAAACTTTTCTTTCTTTCTCTCTCTCTTTTCTTTCTTTCTTTCTTTCTTTCTTTCTTTCTTTCTTTCTTTCTTTCTTTCTTTCTTTCTTTCTTTCTTTCTTTTTCTTCCTTCCTTCCTTCCTTCCTTCCTTCCTTCCTTCCTTCCTTCCTTCCTTCCTTCCC
>NW_027185764.1:18214462-18269051 GCF_028583685.1 Petaurus breviceps papuanus
CTTTCTTCCTTCCTTCCTTTCTTTCTTCCTTCCTTTCTTTCTTTCTTCCTTCCTTCCTTTCTTTCTTCCTTCCTTTCTTTCTTTCTTCCTTTCTTTCTTTCTTTCTTCCTTTCTTTCTTTCTTCCTTTCTTCCTTTCTTCCTTTCTTTCTTCCCTCCTATGATTTCACTGGTATGGGAAACACTCTCTACCAGTCTAGATTTTCATCTTAGACAGATGCTTGGGGCCCTGAAAGGTTGACTTGCCCAGGATCACATAGCCCATTATGGGTTGGAGACAGATCTTGAACCTAGGTGGTCTTGATTCTAAAGCCAGCTCTCTCCCCCACTACTATGTGATACCTCTCTGCTAAACATTTTAATTTCACAGTTATCCCAACTTTAATCTTATTATTGAGTGGTTTTTACAACTTCATGGAATGTTACTTCAAAATATTATGAAGGTTAGAAATAAGCAATTTTTTTTACAGTATTATACATTTTTCTAATGTCAGATATTGAATAGCAAAAGGCACAGAACCCAAGGGTGCCATGGGCATTTGTTCAGTCCTAAAATTGAACCACCTCGAAGTTCTAGGAAGATGGCTTATTTTAATTATCTGTCTGATTCACTCTTAGTGTAGTACAATGGCCAGATGACAGGATCTAGAATCAGTATTTGAGTTCAAATTCTCATATGTAGGATTTTAGAATAGTCATTTAGTTCTCTGGATCTTGAATCCTCAACTTTAAAATGAGGAAGGTGAACTGGGGAGAAGGAAAGGGAAATGCATTTAGTGAGCAACTCCAGCATATCGGACACTAAGCTAAGCACTTTACAAATATTATCTCATTTGATCCTCACAAAGACTCTGTGAGGTCATTTCAATTCCATAAACATTTATTAAGCACTTACTGTGTATCACAAATTGTGCTAAGCACTAGGGATACAAAAAGAGGCAAAAAAGAGCCCTCAAGGAGCTTACAATCTAATGGGAATGATAACATGAAAGCAAATATATACAGGGCAAGCTATGTACAAGATAAGCAGGAAATAATTAACAGAGGGAAGGCCCTGGAGTTGAGAGAGGTTGGGGAAGTAGGAGATAGGATTTAGCTGGGACTTCAAGGAAGCCAAGTAAGTCAGTAGTCAGAGAAGAGGAGGGGAGAGTATTCCATGAATGATGCAGAGCCAGAGAGAATACCATAGCCAAGAGATGAATAACCAGGAGACCAGTGTCACCAGATTGAAGAATATGTGTTGGGAAGTAAGACAGAAGAAGATTGGAAAGTAGGAAGGGTAGGGTGGGATACATACGGTAGGGACCAAGGTCCGTTTTTGAAATCTTGCCAGGTACAAGCATTTTCCTGTAGTTCTCTTAGCATTATTTCTGACTCACTGGCTAGTCCCATTGTTTACACACAGTCTTCTCCTTCCCTGAGATAACTTTATCTGACTTTAGTCTTTTTATTTAAGAATTTCTTTAAGAATTTTTGCTTGTTCTTATTTCCTTTCTTTCTTTCTACCTGTTATGAACTTCCAACTTTCCCCCAACCTCTCCTACAGCCCCTGCTATTCCTTTATTATTTCCCAAATCCCTCCTCTCCCAAATATGGACCCTTTCATCATTCTTTGGGGATATTACTTTTAAAGCTCTTTAAAGTAGATCATGAGATGAGTGTCTGTTATTTGTGACTAAAACATCTCGGCTAACACAATGTCAGAGCCTTGCCCTTTGAAGCATTACTTAAAACTATTGATTTCTTTAACAGCTATGGAAAAAAACCAGAACGACACACAGAACACAAAAATAACCCAAATATCAAACCCTTGGAGATGGGTATTTTTGTAGAATTGCTGTTTATGTATTTTAACAGCCTACACATTTGGAGACTGGTGTCTGATTATTATAAAAGGAGCAAAGCCTTTTAAGTAAAGTCACATTGAGATCATAAGATCCCAGTGTAGAATAAGCAAGGTGACCTCCTACCATCTCAGCCATCTCATAGGACCATAGAATTTGGAACTGGGAAGGAATCTTCTATCCCTGGAAAGTAGAAGTGATTAAGGGAAAAGACTAAGAGATCTCTACCAGTCTCTCCACTAGGTCTGCCTCCAGAAGCCACTTACGTAGTAGTTGTCTGTAGGAATTAAAGCCTTGCATGGAAGGGAGAGTCCTTGGTCTTTCTTATTACCATGAATTCACATTCCTAGGTTTATTCTTACCTGTAGGTCCCTTTCATTTTCACTTCAGGCCACAAAAGGATCAGAGTTCTTCACTAGAAAGCAAAATGAAACAAAACTAAGCAAACAGGTGGATATTTTGGACAGATGAACAGACATATCCATGAAAGAGAATCTGACCTGTGTGCATTCTTCCCAAGATCTTGCCTTGCAATCTAGGAGGGAAGAAGTGTTGTTACCAAGTAGGCAGGTTTTGCAACAAGTAATCAGGCCTCTCTTCTTTTTCCAGGGATAAAAATAGCTCCACAAAATAGCCAAAATGCAGTGCTTCTGGGAGATAGAGTTGGAGGTGAAACCTGTTTGACCTCTGATGAACCAGTTCAAAGGCATTTGTTTTTATATTCAATCCAATGAGTTAACTCTGGTCCAGACCGCAGCATGGGCCTCGTTTCATGGGCTTTTTGGCTCTGCCAAATGTCTCTTTAAAAATGAGTGAATTTGATGAGGTTTCCAGTGCTAGTCTCAATTACATTGTGTGGGAAGTTAGTATTTAATTGGGTAGGCTTTCATACACATCTTATCCTTTGTCTTACTTCTGGCTATTAAGTTAAGACATATTTTGTTTACAATTACAAAAAAAAGTTGAGGAAATTTCATCTTGAGCATGTATGTAGCCTTCATTTTTTCCCCCAGTACAAATGTGTTGGATAAACAAAGAAAATTCATTCTTGTTAAATTCTTAAAAAAACACTATTCAACTTTATTCAATTGGGGTTTATGCAGAGATTGAAATGTAGAGAAAAAAGGACTGGAATATGCATGATTTTTAAACACTCACCCTGACCCCAACTTCCAATCCCTTCTCTACTCCACTTTCTTATTCTTTAGGGTGTTAGGAAAGAGTGGGCAGAAAGGAGAGGGACCGAGAAAGAAGGGAAAAAAGATGAGAGATATAAGGAAAGGGTCACCTGGAAAAATGAAAAGCTAAAATGCCTTCCCCATTACTGTCTACTCACCCAGAACTGGCTTAATTTGAAGAGAAATTTAAATACTGGCCTGAGAGCAAGATCTGTCTTCTAGTCCTTGTTATGCGCCTTGATTAATTGTGAGAACCTGGTCAAAATTTATGTAACCGCCCTGTGCCTCATTTTTGTCACCTGCAAAGTGAGGGGATTGAATTAGATTATCTCCAAACTTCTAGCTCTGGCATTCAGTATGGTTGGTTCTGAGTCGTAGAACTATCTGTGATTATTCTTATATTGATATGTTGACTACTTCTTTCCATAGGACTTAGATTTAGAGGTAAGAAAGGTCCTTAAAAGTCATCTGGTCCAAGTTTTTCATTTTTCAGATGAGGAAACCAAAAACCAAGAAAGGTTCCTTGACTTGTCCAAGTCATGCAGGCAGTGGAGATATCAATCCCAGGTCCTCTTGTTTAAAATCTAGTGTTGTATCCAAGCTCATCATGAAAACTATAATCTGCTGTGGCTGCCAGCTGACAGAAGGCTGTTCACTTGACTTCTCAGGATCATAGGATCTTTTTTTTTTTTTGCTTTTTGGAGGGCAATTGGGGTTAAGTGACTTGCCCAAGGTCACATGGCTAGTTTTTGTGTTAAGTGTCTTGAACTTGGGTTCTCCTGACTCCAGGGTCGGTGCTCTATTCACTGTGCCACCTAGCCACCCCAGAATCTTTTCTAGAAGGAGATCTTAGCGGTCATATGGTCCAGCGTCCCACCAACCATAAGTATCTTCTCTACAACTGCATAAGTGGGCATCATACCTCTTTTTCAATAACCTTGAATGGAAACTTGCTCTAATCCTTACTTATTGGGTCATGGTATTTTCTTTCTTTTTTTTTGCTTTTTGGAGGGCAATTGGTGTTAAGTGACTTGACCAAGGTCACATGGCTAGTTTTTTTTTTTGTGTTAAGTATCTGAGGCTGGATTTGAACTCGTCCTCCTGACTCCAGGGCCCGTGCTCTTTTTACTGCACCACCTAGCCGCCCCTCAAAAGTTATTTTTCTTCCCTGTCATCCTTTCTCTACCTTGGAGTGTTATTATTATTATTATTTGCTCTGTTTTCAGCTGGTGAGTCACTGCAACAAATTCTATGTTCTCTCTTTTTTGCCACTTCTTGGGAAGAGTGCTATAGCTCTAAAAAATATGCCTGTTTTATATCAAATGATTTCTGTCTAGGCTTTAACAAAGCTTAAAGAACAAATGATTTTCTGACTTAAATTATGTTGAGACCTTAGTGTGTAACATTCTTAGTTGTTTATGGAAAAGTTCAGTTTTTGGAGCTGTCCTGATTAATAGAGAAGGTGATAGCAACAGGAAAACCTAGGCTTCCTTTTCCCCTCAACCCTTTACCTTTACTGCTGCTCCTATAATTCAGCATAGCTTTGTCTCCCAACCCCAGAAGCCTTTAATGGCAGTGAGAGCCCAAATTGAAGCTTCTCAACCACGTGTCCCCGGAGAGTGTGGAGCCACCTGCACACTCTCTTGTATAGAGGAAAGGTCTTTTCCTGGACAATGTCAAATTTCTTGGAGAGTTCAGGGACTGCACATTTGAGAATTCCAGGACCCAGTTTTCTAAAGACAGAAGGATGAGTTCTTGGAAGGATCATCTTCCTGGAGAAAAGAGAAGATCATGTGGCCTGAGATCTGAAGCAACAGCAAAGGATTGAACCACTATGTGGGGGAGCAGAAACTTGACCTTTGCCCCTCATGACTACCTTAAGTGATTTTGATAGCATAAATCTGAGGGAGCAGAGGGGTTGGGTTGCTTATTTATAGGTCTTAAGCTCATTTCCTTTCTGGAGGGCCCTGAGATTTCTCCAAACCTTTAGGGTTGCACCAGAAAGGTGGAGGTCTGTATGGATCCCTTGGGTGAATGTTGGATTTAGTGGAATCTTGGGGGCTGGACTGTAGTAACCCCAAATTTGTTTCCTTTTAGAGGGGAATTCAAACCACAGGGTGGTGCTGTGAGTCTGGAGGACTTCATTAGTCCTTAGGGGGAAGGAGGGACTCCCTGGAGTGGGAGGGGAATTGTAACTATTATGACTATGAATGAAAAAGCCTTATAAAGCACTTATAATATGCAAAGTGCTGGGGATAGTAAAACAAGACAATATCTGCTTTCAAGGAACTAATATTTTAAGAGGAGTAGACAACACATGGAGGAGATTTCAGGGACAAGTCAGAAGGAAGGATTCCCATGGTCCTTCAGGTGCAGCAGCAAAGCAGATGGTAATGCATCTGATTTAATGTTATTTCTACTGATAAAACCACATCCATTTCTCATGTTAAAGCATTTGAAGGTGTTGAGGACTTTGGGAAAAAGAACTTTTTCCCCCTAGGTCTTAGTTACTGTGATTGCTAAGAAGCCAGGGACTGTGGGTTGGACTACAACAAACGTTGATTTTCTGGATGATAGTTGTAGGGCACTAGACTGGAAGCAATGCTTGTGGTCTAGGGATGAGGTGGACACTATTGCTCCCTGGGTTCTTAGATTCAGGACCCTGGGATTTCTCCATCACGGTCTGGAAGGAATCCTTTTTTGTTTGCTGCATTCTGTCTGTGGGTCAAAAGAAAAGATGTCCTTTACCTTGGTAAGTATTGCTACTTTGAGTGCTTGCACAAGCGTTAAAAAACCCTTTATCCACATGTGTAAAAACATAGCTGTGAACTATAGTCTTGAGGTTCCAAGAGTAAGCTGAATGGAGGCCAAATGAGCCAAAACTGTGATTTGAGGAGCAGCCCTTTAAGATTGAATATGGTCTGTATAAACCCAAAATTTAGGATGTTGAACTATAGGATGTAAACACACACATACACACACACACACACACACACACACACACACACACACACACACATATATATATATTCTACTTTTAATTTGATTCAATATTAGTTTCAAAAATTAAAATCTGCCCAAATCACAGAAAACTTTTAAAAGTTTTTCATTAGAGTTATAGAATAGCTCCTTCTCCCCTCAATGGTATGGATCAAGAGTTCTTCAATTTTTTTTTTTTGGTCATGTACCCTTTTTGTGGACTTGGCCTATGGACTCATGCTCAGAATAATGTTTTGAGTGTGTAGCTAGGTGGCACAGTGGGTAAGAGCACTGGATGGTCTGAGTTAAAATCCTGCTTCATATACACACTTGCTGTATGAACCTTGACAAGTCACTCAGTTTCCTTTTCTGTAAAATATTCATAGTACTAGGACTCATCTCACAGGGTTGTTGTGAAGATCAAAGAGATAACATATTTATAATGGTTTGCAAACTTTAAAGGACTATGTCAATGCTGGTTGTTATTATTTTTAAATTTATAAAATAAAAACATCATTTATTGTTTATTTTATGTTATTTTAAAATGCATAAAATAAAACACAGGATTATAAAGGAAACTTGATGTATTAAGATATTGTTATCAAAAAAAGAAAGATATTGTTATCAAAATATTTTCTTAGGGTTCATAAACCCTAGGTTAGGAAACCTACACTACATGGATACTTCTATAATTCTCATTGGCATAGTAAAATTTTGGGGAGATATAATGAAATAAAGAGAAGTCAAGAATGTTAGGTAGTCATAGAACCTCAGGGACAAGGAGTCTTTCACACACACACACACACACACACACACACACACACACACATACACACACACACAAATGCACTCTCTTAGACACTCAGACACTGAATCTCCCAGAGTGTCTCTGAGCACTATCTTTTTCCCTTAGAAGACTACTGGGGTTTGTTAGAACTGTCAGTCAAGCTAAAGCATTTGTTAGAGCTTGTCATTAGTGTCCCCAGATACTAGACTCTTTAGAGGTTTGTGGCAGCAGGACTAACTGTACTCATTTAGCTAATTGGGAACTGACTGGGAGTACCTGCTTCCTTGAGCTGCCTTAATTGTCATGCTTTCCTTACTCTAAAGTGGGCTTTTATCTAAGGATCACCCCGAACCTTATCCCCCAAAACCCAAAAGGAACTCTCAGAATTGTTTTGGGATACACACCTGAATACCCATCTTCCTACTCACATGCTCACTTGGTTTACTCATGCCAATTAATCATTCTCCCTCCAACTCAGACTGCTACTCATTCTTAGGCAGAGACTAGCATTCTGTTGTTCTCCACGCACTTTGTACTCTACTCTTGACTCATAGCAAACATCTGGGAGCTGATTTCCAACTCAGTCCACTCCCGGAATTATCATTCAGCAAAGTGTTCTGCTGCTCTCCTACCTGGGGACTAATTCACAACTCCAGGTGGCTTTGATCTCACCATTTCTAACCCTAAAATTCATGCCAACCCTAAATTCTAACCTTATATTCATTTCTAACCCCAAATTAGTTTCTAACCCTAACTCTAAATTTGTTTCTAATGCTAAAAGTCTTACACTAAAGTCGGAAGGTATCTCAGAGGTCATTATACCAATTTACACCTGAGTAGGAATTTATTGGACATCGCATCCAGCAACTGGAGATGCTGAAAGAAAAGCGGAGGGAGAATCTGATCTCTGTATTCAAGAATTTGAGGGCAATTTTGGTGAGAAGAATTTAGCCTTGCTTTAATTGGTGCCCGGAGGAGTATGGTTGAATGTAGCAGAGAAGCCGATTTTCAGAAAGATCGCCTAACAATGACAACAGTTGAAAGTAGAATGCACTGACTCAGGAGGCCAGGGGTTCTCCATCATTGGAGATCATCAAGCAAAAGCTAGATGGCCATTTATTAGTTGTCTACTAGAGTAGAATTTTGTTCGGTTATCTTTGAATTAGATGGCCTCTGAGTTCCCTTCGAACTCTGGCATTCCCGATTCTTAACAAAAGGGAATTTTGTCTGGCATGATTTGTTCTTGATGAACCCAGCTGGAGCTTAATGGTCACTGTTTCCCTTTCTAAGTGCTTACAAACCAGCCCTTTAATGATGTGTTTGTAGAGAGAACTGCTCCTTTGATCAGTTTATAATGCAAACCATTAGCTCATCTTCCATTTAGCAAAGGCATAGATTCATTTGCTAAATACTGTATGCAGTCAAGCATAGGAAGATGATTCTGGACATTTTCATCAAGAAAGAATACATGTAGCTATGCTGATTTTATTTGTGAGTATAGATTATTGTCACTGTATATTGACTTCTTGTGTCAGTGAGCATAAAGATTTATTCTTCTTCTTGCTGAATAGCAAGCTCTGCACTGTCTGGGCCATTATTTCTCTCTTGAGTCATAAACCCTTGCTTGCCTCAGCAGAAGTCAATATCTGCTTACAGATCAGATTTATTTTCTATGTTTTAATAGCCTCAGAAATATTTAGTTCTAGGGGGGAAAAGCTTCCTCCTTAATTTTTTTCCATTGAAGCTAATGGTGTTGTTCAGTTGTTTTCAATCGTGTCCAAGTCTTCTTGACCCTCCCTTTTTTGATGGGGAGTTCTTAGCAAAGATACTGGAGTGGTTTACCATTTCCTTCTCCAGCTCATTTTACAGATGAGGAAACTGAGGAAAATAGAGTTGAGTGACTTGCCCAGGGTCACTCAGCTACTAAGTGTCTGAGGTCAGATTCAAACTCAGGTTTTCCTAATTCCAAGCCTGGTGTTTATCCACTACTACCTAGCTGCCCCATTGCAACTCAAAAGCCTACTTATTTTAAAGAAGCTTGAAGTTTAAGTCTCTGTTGTCTTGCCAGGTTATAAATTGCCTAACTATTGAGGACTATTGCACTTTGATGAGGCTTCCTCCCTAACGTCTCTGCACCACTTAGTTGTGGTTAATAATTAGATTGGAAACGGCATCTGGTCCATTACCTTCATAATACCTCTTGCATTCAAGAAAATCTGTGAATAATAACTTACATTTATATAATACTTAATGGTTACAAAATGCTTTTCATAAATTATCTTTCTTGATTTTTCACAGCAACCCTGTGATGTAGGTAGTTCAATTATTTGTCCTGATTTTACATGTAACCCATGACACAAGAAACTATTCCTGTCATCCTAGAAAAAGACATTTTGGACTTACATGGACCAATTCTGATCCAGTGGCACTGATCCCAAGATAGTCTCTGTCTTTGGTTGATTTTTCCCATGTGAAGTTCTCCTGGAAATTCATTAGATATTCTTATGTGTAGTTTTCAAAAAATGTGGACAACAAAGTTCTCAACTTGGACCTTCAACATATGCATGTGCATTTATATTGAGTAAAGGACATTTATTTCACCTGCACAAAGAAGCACAAGCTGTCAAAGCTTCACAGGAGCCTGAGAATAGATACAGAAACATCAAACACTCATAGAATCTATTAGACTGATCCCAAGGAAAACACACTTTGGTTGCTGCTAAATTTTCTATTTCCCTTGCCTGAGCAGCTCATCACCATGGTGGGGAGAGTTGGCAAGGTCCATATCTCTTGGCCCTGTACCATGACATGACTCATCATCCAGCTGTCAAGGCCTTGCCCTTCCTTTCCCTTCCCACCCTGCCCCATGATGGCTGACACTGTCATCTTGTTTAATTGATCAGGGACCCCCCTCCGCACCCCCCTGAATCCTTAAGGAATGATGAAGACACCTGTGAAACCATGATTTGCCTAAACTCATGGAGCTAATATATGGTGGAACCAGGACTCAGAGTATCATAGATTTAGAGGTGGGAGGAAACAGTTTCAGAGGAGTGATTTGCCTTGGCTTCCTTAGCAGTAAGTATTTCAGCAGCATTAGGACGCAGGTCTTCTTAACTTAAAGGCTAGTGCTCTGTCCCCGCCGATTCCAGGGAGCAGCCTCTCAAGGGTGATTCTGTCCTTTGATCTTTCCACTGTACCACATTCCTTTTAACCCAGCAGGAACTAGATAGAAAAGAATCTTTTTTAAGCCCAGTCGTCCTCTCTCGGGGGTGGTCTAAGTCACCAAGTGCATTAGATCTCTTTCTTAAGTCATTTCTTTGTTTTTTTTTTTTTTTTTTAAAGCAATCGGGATTAAGTAACTTGCTCAAGGTTACATGGCCAGGTGTTTCTGGGTGGGTGCTAAGTGTCTGAGCCCGGGATTCGATCTCCAGGTCTTCTCAACACTGGAGCTGGTGCTCTTACTCGCTGTGCTACCTGGCCGCCCCTCTCTTAAGTCATTTCTAACCCCTCTTAAAAATCCATCATATTTTCACTTTGTGTACAAGCTATCTTTCTTTGCTTTTCTTAGCATTTAAAAATGAGTTTTGCTTCTTTTTGTTGCTTTTGTTGCTAGATGGGGCAGTGGACAGAGCAAACGGCCTGAAATCAGAAAGACCCGAGTTCATATCCAACCCCAGATACTAGTTGCATGACCCTGGGCAAGTCATTGAGCTGCTGCCTGCCTCAGTTTCCTCAACTGTAAAATAGGGAAAATAACAGCATCCACTTCTCAAGGTTGTTGTGACAATAAAATGAGAAAATATTGACAAAATGCTTATTAGCACAGTGCTTGGCACATGGTAGACACTTAATGAATGTGTTTCAGTGGGGAGGTATATCTGAAACTGAGAAAGTCTCAGAAGGAAATACAACAGAAACAGGAACCCGGTACCTCTCCCTCCCTCTCCCCCAATTTCTTAGAGCCAAAGGGTGAAAGGGAAAACAGGAGGAGGAAGGAAGCCCTCCTTTGCCCTCCCCTGTTTGGTTTGTGGTGCCTGAACTGTATTCTTCACTCTTTGGACACGGCAGGAAAGAAGACATAGGAAGGAATGAGACTGTCCCGGCCTGGCCAGTTTAAAAGATGCAGCCTTTTAGGGCGGCTAGGTGGAGTGGTGAATAGAGCACTGGCTCTAAAGTCAGGAGGACCTGAGTTCAAATCCAGCCTCAGACACTTAACACTTGTTATCTGTGTGACCTTGGGCAAGTCACTTAACTCCAATTACCCTGCCTTCCCCCCTCCAAAAAGCAAAAAAATAAAAAAATAAAAATTTTATATATTTAAAAAAAAGATGCAGCCTTTTTTGGCTATGAAACCATTTAAAGAAGGCTATTTCCACTCATGTGGTGAAGGAATGCCAGGAAGCAGAGTGCCTCCCTGTTAGGTGATATGGACATTTGCAAAACAATTTCCTCCCTCCCTCCTTCCCATCCTTATTTCCTTCCTTCCTTCCTTCCTCTCACTCTCCCTCCCTCCCATAGAGGAGATGAACTTCTTTGTAACCTCTCCTTCTGCCTTCTTCCTGCAAATAAATCAGGTCTTTGCTCTACAAATCATCAAGTTTAGAAAGAGAAGTTAGCTCTGCTGTAAATTGTTGTTTTGTACCAGCTTGAAAGATGATATTCTCCAGTCCATGTTGGGAATGGATAGAAATGGCAGAATTAAGCCAGGGTAAACATGAGGAAGCAGGATTACTCCTCTGCACATTTCCTTTGAAATGTGGCTTCATTAGTCCTAGAATGTATGAGAGCCACTCACATCTTAAAGAAGTATCAAGCCACCCAACCAAGCTAAACAGAAGTGATTTTTAGATTACCTGCACTATTAGCATCAATGATCCCAGAGTTTAATACATGTAAATAACACATATGCCTTTTGAACAATAATAATAATAATAGCTAGCATCTATATAGTGCTTTATGGTTTGCAAAATATTTACAGATATTATTTCAAAACAACCCTAGAAGAGAGGTGTTATGATTATAATACCCATTTTACAGTTGAGGAAACTGAGGTAGGCCCAGAATCACACAACTAGTAAGTTTCTGAGGCCAGGTTTGAACTCAGGTTAATCTGTATATGTGTGTTTTAAAGTTTTACAAGGATTTTTTTTTAAAGAAATATAATTAGTGACCTTATGATAAAAATCAGCTTGTTAAATAAATAGAAAGAAATTGTTTTAAAGGATTTAAGAATTTCTATTATTTGCACAAATAATATAAAGCCAGGACAAGCTTTTCAATGTCCAGGGAGTAAAACGTAGGGTCATTGTTTCCTGCAGCATCCCAAGTGTTCTGTCTTCTCTCTTGGACTCTTGCCTGCCATTTTGATACACTTTGTCAGCTGTAACCTTTTCTCCATAAACTCTAGCAATTTGGTGACGAAGTTCTCCAACAGAAACATATTTCACTTGGAAAAATTCAATCACAGTCCAGACCTCTCTGGGAACCTCATGTCTAGGAGAGCTGCCCTTTCTAACAGAGAACAAAGCAAGTCTCAAGGACAAACCAAGTCTCAAATAGTTACAGCTGTTTTCCTTTACTGTCTTGTCACTCAGACCTAACAAAATATTCTAGTACCAAGAACATTATTGTGTAATGGCTTACTGTCCTGACAATTAAGCTCAGAAAACTTTCCTTTAAAAAAGCCTCATTCTTAGACTTTAGAGGCAATTAGGTTTGCTAAAATAGAACACTGACCCTGGAGTCAGGAAGATCCAAGTTCAAATATGACCTTGGACACTTACTAGCTATGTGGACCAGGGCAAGTCATTTAAACTCTGACTGCCTCAGTTGTCCTCATTGGTAAATGGGGATAATAATGGTACCTACCTCCCCAGGATGGAACGAGATAATAACTGTAGAGAACTTAGCACTGGTGCCTGGCAATACAGTAAGTGATATGTAAATGTAAAGTGTTATTTTTAAAGAGGTACCCATAGCATTGTGGGTTCTGAGTTGACCTCTGAACCTGGGCCCAAATCTGACCTCTGACACAAACTAGCTGTAAGCTCTTGAAAATTATCTAAGACTACAGGTGCTATCTGCATCAATGGATGGGTTTTCTCATTGGGAGTTCCTATATAAAAAAAATAATAGATTCCCCCTCCCCCCAGCCAAAGAAAGCAAATTGTATTGTGCAGCAATTCTTTCCCAAGCCCAGTCTTTTTGAAGGCATTGGGCGGGAAGAGACTAGACATCTGATTTCAAAATAAAGAGAAGTATCTCAGAAGATGACAAGTGTAAGATTATAGGCAAATGGGAGTCATTGGCAGAAGCAGAGTGTACAGGAAGGAATAAATCTGAGCAGAAGGTGTGGGAAGCAAGGCAAGATGGGAATTGTCTTTAGCTGATTTTTCATTCACATGGCTTGTCCCCTTACTTTAAATGTTTGAACATTTCCCATTTGTTGAAATGTATCCAGTTTGTCACTACTTTGACAACTAGGCATTCAGGTGGCATTGTGGATAGAATGCCGAACTTGCAATCAGGAAGACCCAAGTTCAAATCTTCTTTCAGAGATATACTAGCTAGGTGACCCATGACAAGTCATTTTACCCTTCAGCCTCAGTTTCATCATCTATAAAATGGAGCTCATAATAGCCTTGACCTCACAGGGCTGTTAGTTGTATGACCCTGGGCTAAGTCTCTTGACCTCAGCCTCAGTTTCCTCATCTATTGAACGGGGAAAATCGCATCACCCACTTCCCAGGGTTGTTGTGAGGATCAAATGAGATAACACATGTAAAACATTTTGCAAACCTTTAAGTGTTATACAAAAGTTGGCTCTATTTATTGTGCTTGGCAGTGGAGAGAATTCACTACTGAGTAGGGCTTGATTCTGCTTTATTGATTGTGATTCAGAGTCAACCAAATTCACCTTTCTTCTCTTCCTGGATTATTTTCACAAAAGTATGGATGCATGAGAATTTAACAATAGTTCCTTCCCTCTACTCACAAAAAAAGGTGATTAAATACAAATAATAATTGTTAACAACTAGCATTTATATCATGCTTTAACATTTGGAGAACATGGCTGATGTGGAAATATATTTTGCAGGATTTCACATGTATAATTCATATCACATTTCTTGGTTCTGAGTGGATTAGGGAGGGTTAAAAGGGAGAGAGAATTCAGAACTCAAAATACAAGAAAAATGTTAAAAAAAGTTTTATTTTTAAAAAGTCTACAAAGCACTTTACATATGTTATCTCTATGAGATAGATGCTTTTATGAGTCCTATTTTACAGAGACTGAGAGAGGTTAAATGACTTCTCTTAGGAGCACAGAGGTAGGATTTAACTTGGGTTTTCTTGACTTTGGTTCCATCTGCTCCTTCCACTGAAGTGTGTGACTGGGCTGAGTTTGAGGGAAGGACCCCAATCAATCAACCAACATTTATCAAGAGATTACCTTGTGCCAAGGAGTGTGCTGGGTTCTAGAGGTCTAAATACAAAGAATGAAATAACCCCTGTCTACATGCAGCTTATATTCTCTGAATGGTTTGGTTTTTTTTTATAACACTTGCCCACTCTCATAAAGGATTTGACCTTTTCACCAAATAACAGTCAAAAATGGCCTAGTTACTAATATGTCCTACTTTGTTACTTAATGTCTGAGGAAGGCAATACCCCACAACAGAAATGATCTTATACACTTTGGTCTTGATCCAAGGCACGCATTTAGGAGTCATTCATGATAGTTTTGAGACTGTGAATCTTTAAAAATATGTGTCAGACTTCTGGAAATGGGGCAAGGGATTTGGCTTAAAATAAATAAGGTTCTTTAGGTAAGGAACTGTGAAGCTGCTGATCCCCCCCAGCTCCCACCAATGCTGAAGTTTAAAAAGATTTGTTCGCCCACAGTCCATGTTATAGCTAGTTTATATATGAGTCTTGATAGGATAAGCAGTGTTCTTGCTCATTACCCTGAAGGCAGAGAGCAGCTTATGGTTGTCAACTTTTGATTCATAGAGTTGTGTAAAATGGGGAAAGAATTCCTTTCTGTCATGCCAGAGGCCAAGTTAAACAGAACTCTGTGAACCAAATTTTTTTTTTTTTTGGTGGGGTAGGGGTTGGGGAGTTGGGAAAGGATATTGAATCAGGTGAGGAGATACAGCAACATATATTCCACCGTAGTACATTTTCCCAATGGACACGACCATATTCTGATTTTGTTATTTTTCCTAGGCTCTTACTGGATTAAAACAAAATTTGATCTGCTTGGCAAATTGTTGTTAATCTGCTAACCCCATAAAAGCCAACACACAGTCTACAATAAATGAATGTTGAACCAAGTAGCTTTGGTAAACCCTCATATGGGAGGGGCGACTAGGTGGAACAGTGAATAGAGCACCAGCCCTGGAGTCAGGAGGACCTGAGTTCAAATCCGGCCTTAGATCCTTAACACACACACACAAAACATCAAAAAAAGAAAACTAGCTGTTTGACCTTGGGCAAGTCACTTAATCCCAATTGCCCTCCAAAAAGCAAAACAAAACAAAACAAAACAAACCTCATATGGGTCAGTAGTCAGGTTAAAAGGCTTGACTTGGAGGACTTGGCCTAATCAGCTTACCTCTTTACAAAAACTGAGGCCCAATCCTAGGAGTCTAGCTTTAGAGTTGAAAAGGACCTCAGAGGTGATTTAGTCTACCTCCCTCAGTTTTTTTTCCTGTCTTTTCTTTTTGGAAGAGGGAAGGCAGGGCAATTGGGGTTAAGTGACTTGCCCAAGGTCACACAACTAGTAAGTGTTAAGTGTCTGAGGTCATATTTGAACTCAGGTCCTCCTGACTCCAGGGCTGGTGCTCTATTCACTGTGCCACCTAGCTGCACCCCCCCCACCCCGAGTTTTATCGATGAGAAACCTTAATTCTGAAGAGGAACAGTGACTTGCCCATAATCACTGTGCCAGGTACTAGAGATACAAAGGCAAACTATTATATTTCATTTAAATGAGATATACATATAAAGTATGTCTAGAGAAAGGAGCTACCCACTTCCTTTTCAAAACTAGAAGGCAATTAAAAAAATTAAAACCTTCATTTTACTTTATTGAAGTTTACATGGTTGTATTGATTATCAATATTATGTTTTCAAGAAAACATTTAATTAAAATATTTCTAAAAAAATTTTTTTTGTTATATTTCTATGGTTAAAAAAAATAATCAACCAGGGGCAGCTAGGTGGCACAGTGAATGGAGCACCGGCCCTGGGTCAGGAGGATCTGAGTTCAAATTTGCTTTAGACACTTAACACTTATTAGCCACGTCATTGGACAAGTCATTTAACCCCAATTGCCCTCCAAAAAGCAAAAAAAAAAAATTTAAAAAATCAACCAATCAACAAACATTTATTAAATATATACTCTGTGCCACTCAGGTACTAGGGATACAAAGGCAAAAGTGGAATGATCCTTACCTTCAAGTAGTTTATATTCCACTAAGGGGAGGCAACATATACACTTAAAAATAGAAATGAAATACATGCAAAATATTCCAATATACACCTGTGGTTTATTCCATTTAGTAGCAGCTCTTGCCTCAGAATATTTTAACCAAGAGCTACTGCTTACTTAAGACAAAGAGGAAAGGCAGATAGGTTTGAGTCCTGACTCTAACACATACTAGCTGTGTGATCTTGGACAAGTCTCTTAACCTCTCAGTATCCCATTTCTAAGACTGGAAGTCACAAATGAGTGGTACGTCTGTATCAATTTCCACATTAGGAGTTCCCCATACTGATGAAATCACAGATACAGATACCATCATCCCCATCTTCCCCCTAACACCTTCCTACTTTCTTCCATGACCAAGACACAGTTCACAGGCTGGCCTATTGGGGATCCATGTGTACATTTTGGTTTGGGAGTAGGAACAATTTATTTTTCTTCTGTCCCATTCTTCTCCATCCTCTTCTCAGAAGTACTTGAGTTATTCCTTTCCATTGGTGGGAAAAAAAAAGAGCCAATGAAAGTTTGTGGAAACTTTGGTCTACTTGGAATATAATGTTGAAACTGGGAGGAAGACAGACAGTATCATCCCTCCAGCACCTATAATTCCATCCAGGGTGGTCCACATCAAGGCAGACCAGACAAATATCCTTTATTGCAAGCCACTTAAGGAGAGAGCCTAATCCAGACCACTATTACTCTGTCCTTTATCTTGGAGAGCTCAAAAAGTGCTGGTAACCTCTGGGCCTAGTCACCATTTTGGAAAATTAGACTGTGTGTCTAATGGTGTGTCTCCTACAATCTTCTCTGAGGTTGTTCTACACAATTCAGTTAACAAAGATTATTGCTTTTTTTCCCCTAGTTCTATGTAGATAGTGAAACTTACTTCTGGAAGAGTTTCTCAAGTGAATCTTCAAGTGGAAACATCTTCAAAGCAGTGCAAGCCAATTTATGTAAGCTAACAGAGAGCTCTGTCACCTTGAGTGAGTTTAATAATGTAGTAGAAAGTGTAGTGTATTTAGAGTCAGAATACCTGGGTTCAAACCCCAGCTCTGTACTTACTAGCTTACTCTTTTATAAAAAGAATAGTGTCTCATATTTGTAAAATGAAGAAAGGTTTGCAAAGCATTTTCTTAACATATTTGTGAATTGTTTCAAGTATCATATACATTTTACAAATTTAGAGACTGAAGTCAGTCAACTGATTTACCCAGGGTCACATATTGTAAATGGGCAGCTAGGTGGCACGGTGGCTTGAATGCTGGGCCTGGAATCAGGAAGACTCATCTTCCTGAGTTAAAATCCGGCCTCAGACATTTACTAGCTGTGTGACCCTGGGCAAGTCACTTAATCCTGTTTGACTCAATTTCCTTATCTATAAAAAATGAGCTGAAGAAGGAAATGGCAGACTATATCAGTATCTTTGCCAAGAAAAAAACTGCAGATAGGGTCAGCAAGAGTCGAACACAGCTGAACAACACAACACCACATAGTAAATGTTAGATCTGCAGTTCAAATAAATAGAGGTCTTTTCTGATTCCAAACCTGGTATTCTTTTCATTATACTGCACTATCTTTTAAATGACTGGAGTTAAAATGTATAATCTCTAAGGACCTTTCCAGCTCCAAGATTTTATGATCAATCAATTCCTGCCCTAGACAAACTTATATTCTGTTGAGGGAAAACATAAAAATATATACAAATAAAATATAAGACAATCGGTAGTGGGATTGAGGTATGGGCATACCAGGGCACTAGTACATGAAAAGTTCATGTAGGAAGTGGTATTTGAGCTGATCTTTGAAGGAAAACAGGGATTGTAAGAGACAAAGGTGTAGGGGGAGTACATTCCAGGAATGTGGGACAGCATGTATGAGGTCATAGAGACAAGGAGATGAAATGCCATTTGTGAGAAGAAAAGCAAGAAGACTAATTTTGCTGGAACATGAAGGAAAGTAACACATAATAAGACTGGAAAGGTAGATTTGAGCCAGTTATTGAAGGACTTTTAAGGCCAAACAGGAGTTTGTGTTTGATTCTATAAAGTCTTGGAAAATAGCAAGAGTCTGGACTAGTTGAATTTAATAAGAAGATAGCTGCTTGGCTGGTTTTTTCCTGTTGTAGCTAGGGGATTTGAGCTCTTTCCATGTATCCGCCATATTGATGTGTCTGATCAGTGAGGCTTCTACTCGAGGGCTCGAAAAGGCCACTGCTTTGGTCAGGATGTTTTATTTTTGTTGGATGACCACTTTTTACCCTTTTGGTTAAAGAACTTCATGGTTAGAAGCAGATTTAAGGAAAAATATGGAGAATATGGATTTTCCTTCTGAGAACTAGTTGAACCTGTTTTATTCAGCATGTCTTTTAGGGTGATCACATTTTATATTCTCTCTTGGGCTTTAGTTTTGCAATGTCTTTTATGGTGAATTGAAGTGCAAACCAGTAAAATGTTAAATAAGCAATAAAATGAAATGATAAAATAGTGACCTAAAGTTATGGGCCTCATGCAATCCTTTCAGGATCATTATTGGATGGCTCAGAGATATTTGGGATTTATGTATTTTAGAAGGGATAGAGATAACAGGGAAGAAACTGAAAATATCCTAAAATAAGCCTCTAATCTTGCCTTATATGTATTCATTCTATTTGCAGGGTGGCAATTGATACTTCACAATGACCATTTTGGTAAAAGAGAGAAAAATGCATATGTATTTCTGAGAATTTTATTACCTAAGAATCTTGTTTCTTCTCTATTCTGTCATCATTTCTCCTCCTCCCCTTTCCCCCCTGCCAAAAAAATAAAAGCCTATTATTGGCTCAGATTAGTCTCAGAGCCTGAGTGTAAAAGTCTCATTTAGAGAGACTGTTGGAAATGTGTCTTTGCATGTTACCATGCAGAAGGGTTTTGTGAGTATCAGCTATTCCAGGCCGGAGGCAAATTGCATGCACAGGAAAGATCTCTTCCCCTCTCACCCACTGTTTTCAATGTCTGTGCACGCCTCCAATTCTTGTATATTGGAGAAACATGTAGATAAAAGGAAAGGCCAAAGAAGACTGTAGACTTGGGACATGGGTGTATCTATCAGCTCTGTGTAATTGCCAAAAACTGGATACAGGAGGACAGAGAGGCTTAACCTAGGATTTGGGGTGGGGGGGAGAAGGGGGAGGAAAGGGGATTTGGAGTCTTTAAATGAGCAAATGCATGACATTCCACATCCAGAGTTTCAAAAAAACACTTGCCTCACAAGTAAGGTCAGGCTCACTGTCGGCATTATCTTTCCTAAGCTAGCTGCTACTCTGTGGCTGCGAATGGGTATCTCTTGATGAAAGAGGCCACTTGGGTTTTTGGCTTTGCTGTCCGTGACTGTATATGGGAGAGTGGGGGAGGGAGGGAGGACGAGACAGAGACAGAGAGAGAGAGAGAGAGAGAGAGAGAGAGAGAGAGAGAGAGAGAGAGAGAAAGAGAGAGAGGGAAAGGGAGGGAGGGAGAGAAAGAGACGGGGAGGGAGACAAGGAGAGAAGTAGATAGGGACAGAGACATAGTAACCAACAGAGAAACTGAGACATATTAAAGGGTACAAACTCCTTGTGCATAATGTGAAACCTGGCCTGAGCATTTTTGGCCTCTGCCTGGTGGTGGAGTAAAAGGCACACTCTGGTTAGAGCTGTGGCATATCAGGGGCAGCTGAGGCATGCACTCCCCTGACATGCACATTGCCTGTCTCAGGATTTCTCCTTCAGCTAGCGCAGTGTTTTTTAATGGCAAGCACCCCCCAGGGGAATAGGGATGGGTGTCTGGGTGGGGTAAACTTGAAGGAATGGGCTATAGAATTTCAGGGGGACAGCAGGGAACTCAGTATTTACTTGATATAAGTTGTATGGGCTCTATGCACTACATATGATGTTTGGCCAACAGTGAAAATTCTCATATTTTCCATTCTAGCCTTATTTATCTCAGTGCAGATGGGGCTATAGATAGTGTCTGTTATGCGGTTGTTGCTATTTCATGTTAATAAAAGTTAAAGGTGTGCATTCTCTGTCCGTGATTGGGAGGTTCCCAAGTTAGTAAGGACAGATTGTCGGATAAATGGATGTTAAACTGGAAGGGCTCTTAATTTGTTTATCTGTGTATCTCTGATGCCCAGAAAAAGGAAGTGAGATGAAAGGGATGTTTTCCATGAATCTGGGAAGATTTGTATGACAACAGGGAAGTGATCAGAACAATTTATACAGTAACAACATAGTAAACAACAATGAAAGACTTAACTCTGATCAAATGTAATGATCTACCATGATTCCAGAGGACCAATAATGAAGCACATTGGCTACCTCCAAGAAAGAAAGTTGATGGATTATGAATTTGGTGTGCAAAATGAAATGTTATTTTTTTTTTTAATTTTAAGCAATCGGGGTTAAGTAACTTGCTCAAGGTTACACGGCCAGTTATTTCTGGGTGTGGTGCTGAGCGCCTGAGCCCGGGATTCGATCTCCAGGTCGTCCCAACACTGGAGCCGGTGCTCTTACTTGCTGAGCCACCTGGCCACCCCTATGAAATGTTATTTTTGATATGGTCAATGCAAGATTTTATTTTTGTTTGACCGTGCTTATTTGTTATGTAGATTTTGTTTTTCTTTTTTCTTTTCTTATGGTTGGGTGTATGGGGGGAGAGAAAAAAAATTTGGTTATTAAAAAAGCACATACCAATGGACAACCAACTTTGCTCAGAGATGGTTACAAAGAGATTCAGAGATTGAAAAATTCTCCTTTTCATGTGAACTTTCTCCATTCTTTGGTTCTGTTGACTTCATTGTAAATGATGTTTTGAAGGGAGAGACATGTTTCTGGTGTCACCACTTTTCTCTTCTTGTCATGGCATGTATCCACCATATTCCCTAGAAGCAGAGAACCGTTAGTGCTATTTCATTTTTATTATGGGTTTTTTGGACTGGCTTGGGACCCAACCATCACTTATAATAGTGTAAATCAGAAAGCATTTTCCCATTAAAAATAGACTTATGAACACACTTTCAAAAGCTCTTCCCCATTTGAATATAAGCTCCTTTAGCTCAGAGACTGTTTGCTTCTGTTTGCATATCCAGTTTTGTACAATGTTTGACACATATTAAGTCTTTAATAAATGCTTTTTTGTTGATTAATTGGTCCATTTGCAAACTGCAATGCTGCCTGCATTTGAAAAATGCAAAAAAAAAATAGTAACCTTTTGCCTAATTTCAACAGAAATATTCTAAGTTGACATTTTGAGGTGTGACATTTGTTTTCAAGGGGTCAAATGTGAGTTTGCATTTTTATTTTAATGGAATTGATTTTTCAAATATACACACATACACAGACATATATTCCAATTTGGATAGTTGAGCATAAAATAAGAGAAATTCTAAGCAAAATAAAACTGCTTTTGTAATTGACCAACATGTACGTGGAAAGGACAAGAAGGATGAATTTGACATTGCAGCACCAAGGAAATTCTCAGCTGAGGAACAGTTAGCATTTCTTGAATGGTACTCAAAGTATTGATCAGTTTGGGGGGGTGAAATAATTTTGAAATCTTGCTTATGGGCTCAAAACTTATGGGAAAATATTTAATCAGAGAATGGACTTTACAACAGGAACTTCTTTCTATGCTGAAGAGGAGAACCTTTGGCAAGCCGACTGCATTTCTCTCATAGTTAAAAGACACACAAATTATACAGAAAATTTCCATCCAAACAATCACCTTGGATTGTAATAACAAAAACAATCAAGGGTAGGCAGAGTCTAAATTTTGCTTTGCCACTTGAGCAGAAATATAAATGTAATGTCTATAGGAAAGGCAAGTTGTTTTAAAGCACCTAGACCTAGAAAGAATTTTTTTATTTGTTGAAAATTCTTTCAGTGAAGATAGAAAGTACATTTTGTATTTTAAATCCCTCAAAATTCTCTAAGATACTTGACTAATGGACACTCATTAGTCAATATGAAATTCTTTTGCTTTTACACAGTTGACATTTTTATAGCTAAAATCAACAAAGCAGTTTACACACATTGCCTCATTTGATCCTCACAAATGACTCTGTGAGGTAGTGTGATTCTTATCCCCATTTTGCAAATAAGAAAACTGAGATCTGGAGGTCCTTTTTTAACAGTTATGTGCAGCATTTGTCCACTGAGTCTTGACTGTATTCTGAAAGAGTAAATGGCTTTTTCTGAAACTAAAATAAAGGAACTCAGAAGAAGTTGAGGATTATGGAAAGGATCACCTTTAACGAGAAAAAAGAGATTGTCTTGACTAGAATAACTGTTCTAATTGTTACCTACTGTGAGCTGAGTAGTGTTGGGAAAAGACATGTTTTAAAGCATCGAAGTGCAATTATTATTATTTTGTAATTTCCTTTTCACTCAGTAGAGTGAAGAGAATTTATTCTGCTTTTGATTTCATCTCAATCTGTCTGCACAATGTCAAAATCAAATCGAAGGGTGTCAACAATGCAGCCAAACATCAGACTGTGCCCAAACATCTGGATGTTTGGCATCATGTGGGCAAAATATTTTATTGATTGATGGCCTGGAATTTTCACTTTTCATGGGGATGGATGATTCAGTGTTGTGTAGATATGGCCAAATAATATCCTTCAGAGGTGAGGAGCTCCTCATATTTAAATGTATTATTCATAATAAAACATTTAATTTGAGGAATGTTTGGGGGAAATTGTAGATTCTTGAAGGAGGGGGGATAAATAAAAATCTAGATTTTTATTCTACTTCTAAAAATCCAGAAATGAATAGAAAAAGAAAAGACATTGTAAGATCTTTCATAACAATTTGTACTGTGCTGCTGCACAGTTTATATTCTAATTTGTATATTAATAATCAAGTTCCCATCCCATCTCTTTTAGATTCTAAGCTCCTTAATTACAAGGTCTGTATCCTGCTCATGAGGTCCAATGCATAGCACACACAGAAAGGATCTTCTGACTCCCCTTTGTGTGCCTGAGCAACACAGGGGTTAGTTGATTCTCCCAGGGTCATGGCAGGTAATACTTGTGAAAGAGCAGACTTGAACTCGGGGCTTCCTAACTTTAAGCACAACATTCTGTCCGTGATGCTAAGCTACCTCTAACCATATATGTTTTGTTGGGCCCTGTGGTGATCCTGGTGAGGTCACTTAGCCTCTTAGTGACCAAATCAGTTCTCTAAGACTATCTGTTCTAGAACATTTAAAGGTGTTCATTGTTAAAGGGAGTCTCCTCACCTGGTAGTTCCTTAAAACAATGAGATCACCTTTCATATAGTAGGTGCCAAATAAATTAGTCTAGAGTAGATGATAGTAAGAAAGTCAAAGTACCACCATTAATTATTCATTCATGCATTAAACAAGCTGTGCATGATGCCCTAGATGGAAACAGAGTTTGGCTTTCTTATAATACCTTCATGTATCTGTAATACCCATTCATTTTGCCATTTCACCCAATAAAAGCTATGGAATGGCTACATATTAAACATAAGCATAAAATATCCTTATATCATCTCCTAAAGTGTTTCCAATTTGATTTCCTGCTGAGCAAAAAGGAAAAAAAGTAGCAAGCTAGTGAGAAAATATATTGATCTCGTTCCCTTTCCATTCTTCCCTTATTCAGATGCCTGAAATTCAGTAACTGTTTTCAGCTCAGCAAAGCTCCCTTCTCCTTCCTTTCCATGCCACTTTTTTTTTCACCCTGCACAGTCTGTTGTTGGTTGGCCATCTAGGGTTTTAAAAGCTGAGGACTTCAAGCATGTGCTGACAGGGACATTCATGCTAATGGTCATAGTTAAAACCAGTTTGGCAGTAAGGTCTTGTCCACAAAGCATGTCTCCAGTACTAGGTACATTTCACTTTATTATCAAGCATATCATCCTGTATTATCTGACTCAGAAATGATCTTATCTTTAGGCTCCATTGAAAAACAGTTTCAGAACAATTTGAAAACACGATAGGGTCAGATGATGTATTTAAAACGTATTTCCCCTTTTTCATGTATATATACATATATGTATGCTTTAATTTATATACATTTGTTGTTTAGTCATGTCTAACTCTTTTTGACCCCTTTTGGGATTTTCTTGGCAAAGATACTAGCATGGTTTGCCGTTTCCTTCTCTGGCTCACTTTACAGATGAGAAAACTGAGGCAAAAAAGGGTTAAGTGACTTGCACAGGGTCACACTGCTCATTAAGTATCTGAGAGCAGATTTGAACTCAAGAAGATGAATCTTTCTGACTTCAAGCCCGGCACTCTATTTACTGCACCAGCTAGCTGCTCTATACATTTTTTTATCAAATGTTAAACATGGAAAGAGCAAATATGTTCCTTTAGCAGCAAAGTATTATAGTCCTGTCAAGTCATTCTCTATGGAGAGAAATGTTTTTTCTTTAAACTCATGGCTCTCATAAAATGCTAGAGATCAAAGATAAAATTAGAATTAATTAATCACCAAGCACTGAGCATCTTACTATGTGCCAGGTGATGGAGATAATACAAAGACAAAAATGAAACCCCTTCCCCTCGAGAATCTTATATTCCATTGGGAGAAAGAAGATCATATGAATATCCAAGGACAGCAGTCATATTTGTGAGGCTGATGACTGTGTCTTGCAAAGATCAGTTGAAGGAACTACAAATATTTAATCCGGAGAAGATACTTAAAGGGACATGAAAGTTATCTTCAAATATTTAATATTAGACTTTTTCAGTCTGGAAGTATTGAATTTGAGATCTGGCTCTAACCACTTATTAGCTTGAGGAAGTCACGTAATATTTTAATGACCCAGTTTTCCACAAAATGGAGATGGTAACTTCACTCACTGGTACTCTCACAGGGTTATTGTCAAGATCAAGTGAGAAACCAATTAACCAATGGTTATTTATTAATCACCTAATATCTATTACAAGCCTACTATGGGCCAGACAGTGTGCTAAGAGCTGGGGATACAAAGGAAAGAAAAAAACAGTTCATTCTCTCGAGGATTTCACAGTCTGATGAGGAAGACAAGATGTATACAACTATGTACCGTATACCGTATAAATTAGGGGATGTCTCAAAGGGAAGACATAAAGATTAAGGAAGACCTAGAAAAGAAGGGGAGACTTTAGCAGAGAATTGAAAGAAGAGAGGGAAACCAAGAGGTGGAGATAATTAGGAGGAAGAGAGTTCCAATCCTCAAAAAAAAATTTGAGTTAATAACAAATATGTAGTATCAATGAAACATTGAAAAATAGTCAGACATGAATGAACAACATCAAATTTATATTAATTAAAGCATACATATCAGCATACACACATCTCTCTCTCTCTCTCTCTCTCTTTCTATACATATATATGAGAAGAAATAAAGAAATAAGAAGAAATAAAAAAGAAAAGCAGAAGGGGCCAGAAACAAACAGGGCAATTTTGTAACCATCTTTTATGTTTAAAAAAATGATAGAAGTTCATAGCTTCATATACAACCCTCTTTTTGTTCTTTGTCTATGGAATGCATGCGTTTGATGATTCAGTTAATAATTTAGGAACATTAAAAAAATCAAATGTGACTATATAGGTTATAGTCATAGTATCTAGAATATAGGAGGTAGTGGTTTTACTGTGTTGTGTCCTGCTTAGAACATGTCTGGAACACTTTATTCAATTCTATAAAGCACATCTTAGGAAGGACGTTGGTAAGCAGGTGAGCATCCAAAAAGGTCAAGCGGGCTTGTGAGAAAACTAGTAACTATGAAAAACAAGAATGGGACAAAAGACCTGGAGATGTTTGTCCTGGAGAAGAGAAGACAACACAACCCAGATGTCTTCAAGGAATCGATTTGTCTTCCTAGGCTCCAGAAGGCAAAAGAGGCTAGAAGCTGAAGAGAGGGAGATTTGGACTGAATGTGAAGAAAACCTTCCTAACAATTATTTCTGTCCAGAATTGCCTCAGGAAGCATGAGATTCCCATTCCTTCAAGGTCTTCAAGTGAAGGTTGCATGTCCTCTTTTGAAGTAGGTTGTAGTGGACATTTTTCAATGGAGGTTTCTTCACCTAGATGACCTCTGAAATCCCCCTCAAGTCTGAGATTCTTTGATTGGTAAAATGCTATCGAAATATGAATTACCATCACGTTGCAATTATTTTCAGATGAAAGTCTTACTTTGCTTTTAGACAACTAAGTGGCAGAATAGATAGAATATTGGACCTGGAGTCAGGAAGACCTGACTTCAGATCCAGTTCAGACACTTAACCACTGTCTACCTCAGTTTCCTCCTTTGTAAAATGGGGATAATGATAACTACCTATTTCTCCAGGTGTTTGTAAGAATAAAATAGGATAACATTTGTAAAGTGCTTTGCTAACCTAAAAGCACTCTGTAAATGCTAGCTATTATTATTATCATGTCTTATTTGATCTAAAGGTGACCCTGGAGTCTGGAAGGCTCTTCCAGAATAAAACAAGCTTCCAGAACTGATCAAGCCAAAAAAGCTTTGACTATATCTATTGCTTCAGCTAAGTTTGGAAAGCTTCATCATATTGAGTGACACTTGATGGTTTTCTTTTTGACCACAACAACTCATTAAGCTGCCTATTGGATCTCTGTGGAAGAAGGAGTGCCCAAATGGATAAAATCATGGGTCTCTGAAGTATTGAAATAATATCTTTTAATCCAAATCTCTCATTTTATAGGTGAGATTCCTAGAAGCACCAAAGGAAATTCAATTCAGTTCAACAGACATTTAGCACCTACTACTGTTTGTGTAAGATAAAAGGTGTAGTGGATAGAGAACTGTGATCTTAGGGTTAAGAAGACCTGTTCTGGGTCACCTCTGACATGTACTGGCAGTGTGACCCTGGGCAAGCAACTGTAACATCTTAGTGTTTGAGTCAATATGACTAATCTATAGAGCAGAGGTGCCAATCTGCATTGGTTATTGGGACTTTCCTCACCAGGGATTCCATACAAAATTTTCATTGATCTGGTTTAAAAAATGTGCAAGACACTTTAGTAGCCATTGGGTGTACAAAGACAGAAGGTCTTTCATTCTACAGGTAAGGAGTGGGAGTTGGAAAGGTATAACATTTATCTAGATAATAGTGAATTAAGCAATGTAATTTGAAGAAGGGCAGAGTAGAATGGTGCAGCAGAAAAAGTGTTGGTTGAGAAGTTCAAGTACCTCATTTCCAGTCATAGTCCTGCCACTCAACTCCTTTATTGACCTTGGGAAGTCAAGGTCTTGGCTATAATGTCCCCATCTGGAAAATGAATGGGTTAAACAAAGGTCCTTGATGGTCCCTTCTCACTCTAGGACCTTTATGACAGCATTAAAAATGAGAAGTGGGTAGGTTTCATGGAGAAAGTAATTCCTGAGCAAAGCTTTGAAATAAACGTATTTAGAGAGGTAGAGATGAGGAGGAACTGCGGCCTAGGAATGGGGAAATGTCTTACACTGGAATGTTGAAATCAGGGAACAGTTAGTATTCCCGCTCAGCAAATGTCAAATTCTTTATGAGGAATAACGGGAAATAAAGCTGGCACGGGAGGTTGAAGCCCGATTGCAATGGGCCTTACACAGCAGACTGAAGGGTCCATAGTTTCTCCTAGAGGTGATAAGAAACCACTAAGATTTTCCCTTTTTTACGTGAGTGAATTTTGCCATTCCATTCATAAGATATGGTGTTTGATATAGGTGAAATGGGAGAATTTAGACACATCTGCTGCATAGGGCAGTGGTAAGAATACCGGATCTGGAAAGATAGGGACTTAGTTTTCAAATTCCAAGTCTGTATCTTACTCTCTGGATGACCTAGGGCAAGTCATTTAATTGCCTTAGACATCAGTTTGCCTATTTGTAGAATGACAGAGTTGGGGTCCATTATTTCTAAGGTCCCTTTGAACCCTAAATCTATGATCTTATGAATCTGCATATGTCTCTCTGATTGCTTCTGATCCCCAGGATTCTGTTCTCAAAGTGAGATTTGGTTTCATGATTCAGCCAGATACCTGTAAAAGATTCTGATTCAGAACCATTAAATGCAATGGAGGTAGGGGGGAGGGGGGAGGAAGAGAAATGGACTATTGGTGCAGGATATTCTTGTAACCTAAAAATGGATAGCATTTGTGCCAGAGAATCCTGAAATAGAGCTTTTTCCTCAATCTTTGTTAACCAAACCATTTGACATATTTCTACAATGTAAAAGATCAATATTGTACTTTCTGAAGTTACTCTGTTGAATTCCCCCCTCCAAATCCTATATACATATTTATATATGCATATATGTGTATATAGATGTATATATATCTTATATTATCTTATATAATTATCATATTCCTTATATCTTATATTTATTTTATATTCCATTCATCATAGTTTAATCATTTAGTTTAAGAGGTAGCTAAGTAAAGCAGTGTATAGAGCACAAGACTTATGAAGACCTGAGTTCAAATTTGGTTTCTGACATGTATTAGCTGCATGACCCTGGGAAAGTCATTTATTCTCTGTTTGCCTTAGTTTCCTTAATGGTAACATGGAGATAATAATAGAGCCTATTTCCCAAGGTTGTAAGGACCATATGATAATATTTATAAAGCACAGAATGCTTATTCCCTTCCTTTCTCTATTCATATCCTTGACAGAGAGGGGATGTATTATATACAGAACAAGATAACACCATTTTTGGACTTGGCTCCTAGGTGACAGAGGGGATAGAGAGAGTGCTGGGCCTGGAATTACTAAGACCTTTGTTCAAATTTGGCCTCAGATAATTTATTAGCTGTGTAACCCTAGGCAAGTCCCTTAATCTTGTTTGCCTCAGTTTCTCATTTGTAAAATGAGCAGGAGAAGGAAATGGCAAACCATTCCAGGATCTTTGTCATTAAAACCCCAAATGGGGTCATGAAGAGTAGGACATGATTAAACAACATGGGAATTTGTTACAAGGATTCTCTATAATAGGTGCTACATAAAAGCTAGCTATTATTATTAATAATAATAATTGGAGGGATTTTTTTCAGTCAGTACTTGGTAAACCATATAGGGAGGAAAGCATCTGTTGCACAGATGAATGGAACGCTTTTTCTGTTCCGGTGATAAAATAATCCTGACTGAAGTTTGACAAATTATAACCTGAAGGGGAAAGAGGGATTTTCTGTTTGTATCAAAAAGGTGTCTAACAGTACGTTTGTTTTTGGCTCTTCTTTTTGCTCATGCTCTACTCACATAACACCAAAACATGAAAAGACATCATTTCCCCCTGAAACTAATAAATTGTAAGTGTTCCGTACTTGTTAAAACAAAGTTAGAGAACAAGGATTTCAAATAGTTTCCATGTCAGGTGATGAAGGGAATAAACAAGCCTTTTGCCGTTTGTTCTTTGTCATGCACCGTGAAGAAGATAACTGTGTTTCTAGCTTCTCTCCTAACCTTGCTTTCTGTCAATTATCCACCATTTTGTGATTAGGCTCTTCTGGTTCTGTCCAGATCACAAGGGAAAATGAATGAGAAATAAATCCAGATTGGTTTTTTTTTTTTATCTGACCTTGCTTGGTCTCCCTCTCAGGCCTTCATTCATACATGAAGAATCTTGCTGCATGTTATGGCCTGTGTCTAGGCTCATGAGCTCCTTAGCCATTTAGAAAAAAAAAAAAGAAAAGGAAATTTGGATATTTCCTCAGAAGACAGATGGCTTTTTTCAGATGGAATAGATAGAGATTGTAATACCTTTCACGTCTGAACAAATACATTGGGTTTAAACTAGGCTGTGCTCATTACCAACTTTGCTGCTGGTGCACTACTCAGTCTGTCTTGTCAATTAACTTTTGAAGTGTAATTTCATAAAGTTTCTCTCATGTCATTTTATTTTAATTCATTTGTTTGAAGGAGGGGTCCTTAGTTGATTTTTTCCCCCTCCTAGGCTTATTTGGGCATGTAGATTTGGATTGTAGAAATATTCATGGTGTCTTATATTCAGCACTGGATGGGAAGTAAGGGAAACCCTGAGTTCTAATCCTGTCCTAGTTATGTGACCAAAGGCAAATCACTTCACCTCTCTGAAGCTCCTATTCTTTCTCTAAAATGATTAAGCTTTGTTGGGAGTTTCCAAACCAATTAAATTACAAATCCTAAATTTATGTTTCAATTGTTCAGTTGTCCCCAGCTCTTTATGATTCTATGGACCGTAGCACATCTATACTGTCCATGCAATTTTCTTGGCAGAGATATTGAAATGATTTGCCATTTTCTTTCTACCTCATTTTACAGATGAGGAAACTGAGGCAAGCAGGGTTAAGTGACTTGCCTGGGGTTACACAGCTAGTAAGTGTCTCAGGCCGAATTTGAACCCATGTCTTCCTGACTTCAGACCCAACACTCTATCCACTGAGTCACCTAGCTGTCTCTATATATTTATCTATATGTTTCAGTAGTATGCATCAAAGAAAAAAGATTTATAGATAACATTGTGAAATAACACTCTGAAGTGTGAAAAAAATTAATTGATTCTTCTTTTCCAAAAATGCTTACAGTCTTCATCCAGTTTTGAAGAGTTCTGTTTTAGTTTTGTTCAACTTGATTTTTGTTTATTTTTTCTGATTGTTGAAAGATCAGGAATAAATCAAAGATATTACATTGCAGTCATTTAGAGTAAGGAGAGATTGCCTTGAATCTCCATCATTGACATTTGCTGTATGACCATGGGCATGTCTTTGAGCACCAGTTTCTTAAACTGTAAAATGGGTATAGTCTACCACATGGGGTTGTTGGGTGGGGGAAGGGGGAAAAGTTAAATGAAATAATGTGTGTAAAATACCTTGTAAACTTTAGAATGCTCTATAAATACAAGCTCTTCTGTGATGTATCTGCCCTTTAAAAGGCATTTCTGAGGCACTCGACAAAAAGTAGAACTCCGAGGCTTAGAAATCTGGATGGCAGGGAAGTAGCTTAGGTTGGGGGAAAAATTAACTGTGGCTTGAGGGAACTTTGTGTTTGGGGTGAATGGGGATGGGACTCATAGAAAGTGTAAAAGAGGTAATTAGTTCTTGTATTCTAAAAAAGCAGTGAATTTAAACTGGAACCAATGGGCCAGAAGTTATGGAAATTGCCTGAGGCAGCCTATAGGTGAGAGAAAAAAACTACTTATTCTGAGAAGTAGAAGACTGTGAGAAGGTAATTATATTGGAAGATTTAAAAACAAAAAAGAGTGGCTCTAATTAGGGAATAAGAGTAAAAAGTGAGTTATGTGCTATTGACTAATTTTAAAAAATAAGAATTTATTAAGTGATTTCCCCCTGTGGCGAAAAATTAGTCACACCCGCGGTTTATTCTACAAGCACCAAAACAATTACTTTCACCTCAAATAGCTGCCACCATATGGTGCCTCAAAGGAACTCTCAAGCTTTGTGTGCGACTTGTCCTGCCATCTTAACTCCTTTTTATTTATATTTATTTATTTTTGCAAGGGATGACTATATTTCATTTTATTTTTTTAATCTTATCTATGTTTTATTATACTTTTATTTGGGGTTTTTTGAATAACATTTTATTTTATATTTTAAATGTTTAAAAATTAAAAATATTTTTAAAGTTATTTATTTTGTAAAAATTATTTTTTAATTTTTTAAATTAAATTTTATTTTATTTACGTGTAAAACAACCTATATGACATATAATTAATGTATGATTAGATATTTTATGTATATATAATTAACATTTTCAACCCCTTCTTTTAATGATGAAACCTAATATGCTTCATATTATTTAATTTTTTACCACATTTGCCTTCTAAATTTGACTGTAAAGTTCTTGGAGGAAGGACCTTGTCATGCAATTTTTGTATTCACCATAGTATTTTGAGTTTATAGTACACAATAAATATTTGTTGATTCCATCATTGAAACCAACGAACCAATATAAAACCTTAGAATAAAATTAAATAGGTGATCTAATTATTTAATGGAGAGTCATGTACTTTGGATGACAAAATGAAACTTTGCATGAAAATGTAAGCTATTTTATGGTAGGTATCTATAAGCACAAAGTAGAATTGAACTTCCATAAAATTGAGAGCAGCAATGGATTTTCTCAGAGGCTAATTGTATATTTCCCCAGTGGCCTATGGGGAAACATTAAAAAAAATAAATCCTTAAACAAAACAAAACTTTTTTTTTGCCAAATGGGAAGCAAGAGTGACCTGAGTCCTGGGAAATTTTACCCGGTGGCTCTAGTGTTATGGGAACTTTCTTGGCCAGATTTAACCATCCCCAGTCTGTGCCAGTTGTTTGGGGATTTAAAGGCTTTGAGAAAAGAGTCAGATGGGCCAGAAATGTTCAGGGTTATAGGCTTTTATTACAGCCATGTTTAGCTCATACTAAGGAAGGCTCAATACCTGAAATAGTACATGGCAGCATCCGTTTAGAGCTCATTTAGAGAATTTTTAAAATTCTCCAATATAATTACCTTCTTACAGTTTTATCCTCTAACCAGAATGTCTTAGAAGCCATCTCTCCCAACTCCCTCTTTTGGTGCTGGAGGAAATTAAGACCCAAAGTGATTAAGCCAAGAGCTTGTAAGCAGTAAACACTAACCAAAGTAGGATTAGAACCTAAGTCCTCTGATTCAAAGTCTATTGCAATTTCCACTCTGCACTTCAAGGGTAGAAAGAAAAATGGATAGGAATATCACCAAACCTCAGATAGGGCAGGGATCATTGGTTTTGTTGTTCAGTTGATTTCAGTCCTCTCAGACTTTCCATGTCCCCATTTGGGGTCTTCTTGGCAAAGATTTTACAGATCAGTAAACTGAGGCAAACAGGGTTCAGTGACTTGCCTAGGATCACACCGCTAGAAATGTCTGAGGCCAGATTTGAACTCAGGAAGATGAGTCTTCCTGACGCTAATGTGCCTGGGGGTCACTGGACTACAAAGATAGTCAGAAGGAAGGGGGGGGGGGACATCCACGATAGTCTTGTAAGAGGTTGCCCTCACATTTGAGATACTCTGCTTATGCCAACCTTCCATCATTCCTTCTATTCACTGGATATGTCCTTGGTCAACGACCTCCACCCCAGGGAAGCTGCTTTTTATAGGTTGGAAACCAGTGCTAGTCCTGTCCTTCCCGCAGGCGTCATAGGCCCTGGAACATAAATATCTAGTCCTTCTTTCTGATTTTATAAGTGGGGAAGGCTCTCATAGGTCAATACAAAGAGTTGAGAGAAATGTGACTGCAAGGCTTTTACACAAAGGCATAGCGATTAAAGAAATGGGCCAAAAAAAGAGAGTTTACACAGATGCTCAACTGTCTTGTGAAATTCTATCACCATACAATTTAAAGCTGCCTCAAATGCTCATAATATCCAGAGCCCAGTTATGAAGTCTGCCCGTCCGGAGTATTCTGCTGTGGAATCAGTCAATTAAGAAGCACAAGTATACCCTTTATCCCAGCTACATCCTAGCTACAGGCAATATATTCCTGTTTTTTTTCCAGATGTACACTCCTATAATTTTTTTTAAATGAGCATCTTTCCAAGGCCAAGCATTTTTTTTTTTAAAAGCAATTGGGGTTAAGTAACTTGCTCAAGGTTACACGGCCAGTTATTTCTGGGTGTGGTGCTAAATGTCAGAATCCGGATTCGATCTCCAGGTCATCCCGACACTGGGGCAGTGCTCTTACTCGCTGAGCCACCTGGCCGCCCCAAGGCCAAGCATTTTTTACTTCCTTTGGAGAGGCAGTGTGTTGTTGTGGTTAGAGCATTGGATCTGGAAGATCTGAGTTCGAATTCTGCCCCAGGCTTGCTACCTGAGTGACCCTGGGAAAGTCACAAACTTTGAGCCTCAGTTTCCTCCTTCCCAAAGTTAAAGGGTGGGATTTGATGACTTCTAAGGCACCTTCTAGCTCTAAGTCTTCAATTCTATGCACTGGCTTCTTGTATTTTGATGTGAGGGGGAAAAAATCCAACTGTGAACTTGGTAGAATCTTTCTTCATGGAAGCTCTGATAGAAGCATGAACTTATTTTCCACCCCACAACTGCCCTATAACAAAGTAGGCTATGTGCTGCACACGATGTGTCTTCCCATTCTGTGTATTGTTGCTGTCCAGTTGTGACCCTATTTGGGGTTTTCTTGGCAAAGATACTGGAGTGGTGTGCCATTTCCTTCTCTAGCTCATTTTATAGATGAGGAAACTGAGGCAAATAGGGTTAGGTGATTTGCCCAGGGTCAAACAGCTAGTGAGTGTCTGAGGCAAGATTTGAACTCTTGAAGATGGGTCTTCCTGACTCCAGGAAGCACTCTATCCACTTCTACATGTAGCTGCCTGTGACCACCCTCTGTCACACAGACCTGCCTTCTGAGCAGTTAATTCTCTTTCTGGCTTCTATTGGGCCCATGGGTAAACACACCAAAGACTAGTTTTGACTCAAAGTTTGCTAGGGCTACAGTAGCTAGTACTTTAAGGTGGATATTTATTTAACTTTTTAGTTGATTGATTGGTGATAGCAGTTGTCTGCTTTTGTATTATTTTATTGCCCAAAGGCGGGTAGCTCTCAGGTTTCCCTGCATCTCGAGGTCCCTTAGGAACAACCATATTGGCAAAGGAGTAGATGAAATTATGTCTTCTGGGGGCCATGCTCCCCTCTCTGCCTGCCTGTTGAAATCTTTCCCTTCTTTCTAGCCCCACATCAGTAGTCACTCCCTTTTCAGGTTTTTCTGTGATCTTTTTATCTGGAAATTATCTTTACCTCTTCAATTTTCTCTTTTCTTTGTACTTATCACATTATGCCTGTATTATAGCAATTTGTGTACTTATTGGCCCTTTTAGCTTGTAAGCTCCTTGAAGGCAAGGCCTCTGTCTTATTTTAACTTTTTTATCCCCAGAATCTAGCATTGTACAAAAGTATGGGCTTAATCTTTGTTCACTGAATTGACTTGGATGGCTCTATGTCTAGGACAGCTGCACTGGCTTGCATATGACTGATTGTACCCCCGAGTGTACCAGAGACCTCCTCCCAGAACCCATTGCCTGTTCAAATCTATCCCATCCCATCCACCAAAGCCCAGATTAAATGCTATTTAGTTCATGGAGTCATCCCTGCTCAGTCATGCATTGATTGTTCTCATCATAAAACTTGTAAGGATTATCCTTATTAGCGCAGATAATTACATATATGTATATATGTATATATATGTATATATATCTTGTCTCTCCAACTAGGCTATGAGTTCTTTGAGGGTTAGGACCGTATTTTGCCTTCTTTTTTCATCAAATAGTGCTTGGAATGGCACTTGGCAAGTAATAGGCATTTTATTTTTTGTTTTGTTTTTGTTTTAAATAATCATTTTTAAATAAATAATTTAAATAATATATAATAAATAATAATTTAAAATAAATAAATAATTTTCCCAATTATATGTAAAGACAGTTTTTAACAGTCATTTTAAAAAAATTTGAGTTACAAATTCTCTGCTTTTTTCCCCTCTCCCCAAGACAGTAAGCAATTTGAAACAGTTTATATATGTGTGATTATGTAAAACATTTTTCATTTTAATTATGTTGTGAAAGAAGACAGAGGCCAAAAAAGAAAAAGCAAAAAAATAAAGAAAGTGAAAAATAGTATCCTTTGGTCTGTATTCAGATTTTTATCAGTTCTTTCTCTAGAGATGAATAGCATTTTTCATCATGAGTCCTTTGGAATTGTCTTTGATCATTGCATGGATGAAAACAACTAATTTATTCATAATTGTTTATTGTATAATATTGCTTTTATTGTGTCCAATGTTCTCCTGGTTCTGTTCACTTCACTTTGCATCAGTTCATGTAAGTCTTTCCAGGTTTTTCTGAAATCATCCTGCTTTGTCATTTTTTAGAGCACAGTAGTATTCCATTACAATCATATAATCACAATTTGATTAGCCATTCCCCAATTGATGTGTATCCCTTCAATTTCTTATTCTTAGTCACTGCAAAAAGAATTGCTATAAATATTTTTGTACAAATAGGTTCTTTCTCCCCCCTTTAAAAAAATCTCTTTGGAATATAGACCCACACTGGATCAAAGGGTATGCACAGTTTTATAGCCTTTTGGGCATAGTTCCAAATTGCTCTCAAGAATGGTTGGATCAGTTCACAACTCCATCAACAATGCAATTAATAGAAATTTAATAAGAATACCTATTGATTGATACCGCTTTTAACTATTGCAGATGGCAGTGTTCTCTGATGCCTTTGCTAATAGAATGACACCATAATAGTTCAGAACCAGATAGAAATATAGCCATTTATTTATTCAGTAATTATTTTTAAGTGTCTATTGCATATAATACATTGTACTAAGTTCTGGAAGAAATTTAAAAGAAAAATAAGATAGAGTTTCTACCTACAAGAAATTTAAAATCTAATGACTATTGGGGATGTATGAAGGCTTAATAGTTTTCAACAATAGAACTCTTATATGGAGGGTATTGACTAGCTAGCTGTTCTTCAGCTGAGAAGAAAACAAGAAAGCCACCTTAAACTCTGTAACAGGAGTTTTAATCAGTCAGTCAGCTAGCATGTCTTTAGCACCTACTGTGTGCCAGACAATGTAGTCAGCTGTGGGAATACAAAGAAAGACCAACAAACAACAACAAAAACCAGCTCCCTTTCTGGAGGAGCTCACAATTGAATGGGGCTCAGAGGGAAGGTCTGAGATAATTTTGGTTATGATGATGATTTTCCTGATAGAAGTACCAAGAATGGATGACAAAGGGTGGTCTTTTCAACAGATCTCATAAAATAGGATAGCTTCTAATTTATCAAGGATACTTCAGTATCTTGTGTGGAGTGAATCTTCTAGAAATGGCAGTGAACTTATAGGAGCACTGAACCCACATTCTGAGCTCTAACTAGAATCCAGGTTTCCTGATTCCAATGAGCTATGTGATGCCAGGCAAATCATGCACTTCTCTGGGCTTTGGTTTCCTCATCTATAAAACTGCGACAAAAATTCTTAACCCACTTGCCTCATGGGGTCTTGAAAATCAGACAAGATTGCCTTTATACTTAGTTGAAAGTTCCTTCAGGAATGTGTAATGTGATTTGTGGCAGGACTTTTTGTAGTAGCAAAGAACTAGAAACAAAATGAGTGCCCCTCCATTGCAACTAGATAACTAAATAGCTCAGTGTGAGAGAATAATATTATGTGGGAAGAAATTATGAATATGAGTTCAGAAAAACATGGAAAATTTTGTGTATACTGTTTCAGAGTGTAACAAACAGAACCTCTCCTCTCCTTCCACCCCCCCCCCAAAAAAAAAGATCACTAAAAGGAATTTAACTGACTAATTAAAACAAAAACAAACCCATAGTGGTCTTAGAGGACAGAAAATGAAACTCATCTTTTTTTTTTTTTAATTTGGCAGAGAGAGGACAAATAGGTCAGAATATTGTATACATTGTTGGATGCTCACATAATCAGTTTATCAAATGTTTATGCTTAACTATTTTTCTGTGTCAGTAGAAGGGGGTTTAATTCTAGTGAGGAAAGGGAAGAAAAGGAAGTGATATTTCTAGAATGAGTGTGATATAAGGTAGGGATAGCTCAACTGTCTACTGCTTAGGAGGCACTCAGAGCCTTCTCACAGATATTCACATTAATCTGGTGCCTGGCTTTTAGCAAAGTGCTTTTCTTTTAACAACCTCATGAGGTAGGTTGAATTGATATTATTAGCCCCATTTCACAGATGAGCAGACTACAGCTCAGGTGACTTGCTCAGGGCCATAAAACTAATTAATATGGCAGGGACAGGATTGAAAATAGGCTAATGCCCAAGTCAGTATTGTTACCTCTATACCCCAGGGCTTCTTCCTAGATCTACCTGGTCTTAGACTTAGAGATGGAAAGGAGCTTCCAGGCCAACTGGTCTAATTTCTTCATTTTACAACTGAGGTGTTTTATACATAGGGTCACCTAGCTGCCTTGTCACAGAGCTAGTCAGTATCTAAGGTTGGATTTGAACTCAGGTCTTCGTGTCTCTAGACCCAGCACTCTGTAGAAAATTGTAAGGCAAAAAAAATTATCGCTGTGAGTCTTAACTGATGAAGAAACATACAAAAAGTTGGCTAGGGCTGATCCTTCCTTCCTCCCTCCCTCTCTCCCCTCTTCTCTCCCACCAACCTACCCATCCTCCCTCTCTCCCTCCCTCCCTCCCTCCCTTCCTTCCTTCCTTCCTTCCTTCCTTCCTTCCTTCCTTCCTTCCTTCCTTCCTTCCTTCCTTCCTTCCTTCCTCCCTATTTCCTTCCTCTTTTTCCTTTCTCCCTCCTTTTTTTCTTCCCTCCCTTCTTTCTTTTTTGCTTTTTTTTTTTGAGGGGAAGGCAGGGCAGTTGGGGTTAAATGACTTGCCCAAAGACACAGCTAGTAAGTGTTAAGTGTCTGAGGCTGGATTTGAACTCAGTTCTTCCTGACTCTAGCGCTGGTACTCTATTCACTGCAGCATCTAGCCGCCCTGCTCCCTTCCTTCTTCCCTTCCTTCCTTCCTGCCTCCCTCAAGCAGGGAAGTAATTTGTCTAAGGCCACTCATGAACTAAATGGGAACTAATGTATGTAAAGTCTTCTGTAAACCTTAAAGTGCTACATGAATGTCAACCATAATTAATGTTGCCACTGGAAATCAGGTCTAATTCTCAGTTCCAGGCTCTATTCATTGTACCATGTTCCTTCTTGAAATATGAATTCTTCTATCCTGTGATGATTTTGACCCCAGGAGCCTATTATGTAGTTGCATAGTGTGATTTGGGACACCTATTCTGGGTATCTCAAATGTCACTTTGTTCTGAAGACAAAGGTGACCTTCCCTCCAAAATGTCAGTTTCTGTTATACTACTAGACAGCTGTAACCTCTCAACGCAGCCTAGCCCTGCCCTCCTACAAAGAAATTAGAATAATAGTTATGGGGCTAATGGAAAAATGTACCCTGTAGGTTTAGAAGCTATGACTTCCTGGATCCTGTTCCCTCAATGTCCGACCACTTACCTTCTGGCTCAGTCTTTCAAACCTGGCCCTTTAAAACCAACTACTTTGTATTTTTTTTTAATGTTTTTGTGAAATCCCTTAAAAACATTAAGTGTGGCATTCCTGTTGTCACCAAAAGAGTTGAGTTTGAATACTTCTCTCCAAAGGTCCAGTTCTCCAATAGAAGACCAAAAACTCAGTAAGTGTAAGGAAAACCTCCTGTGTGTTAAGCATCGTTCCAGGCACGGGGGAAACAGATAGAGAATGAAAAAGAAAAGCACTCTTCCCGCAGCTTAGGGAAGTCCTTAGGAGGAGTTAGTATGAATGCTACCCCCATTTTAGAGGTGAGGACACAACGAGGTGGCACCGTGGATAGAGTGCCAGGCCTGGAGTCAGAAAGTCTCATCTTCGTAAGTTCAAATCCTCCCTCAGACGCTTACTAGCTGTGACCCTGGGCAAGCCACGTAAGCCTATGTTCCTCAATTTCCTCATCTGTAAAACAAGCTGGAGAAGTAAATAGCAAACCACTCCAGTATCTTTGCCTAGAAAACCTCAAATAGGGTTATCAAGTTTCAGACACAACTAAAAGTGACTGAACACTGCGCGCGCGCGCGCACACACACATACACACACACACAAGGACCACAGGCAGAAGGACCTGCTCACCACCATTCAACTAGAAAGTGTCAGAGATGGAACCTGGATCATCTTATTCTGAGGCCAACCTAGGAGATGAATCAATCAGCAAACACTTTAGCACTGAATACATGACAGGCCCTGGGAATGTAGAGACAAACACTAAACAATCTGTGGTCTCAAGGAGCTAACATTCTATTGGTGAAGACAATATATACATATATAAGAATTCACAGGATAAATTCAAAATCAATAGGAAGTAGTTTAGAGAGGGAAGGGACTAGATGCCAATGAGCAGTTAGAAAAGAAAGACATAAAAGATGGTGGAAGAACTCATCTCCCTCCATCAGAGATGGGATTGTGATGCCAAATACAAATTGATTTCTTTAGTGCACTGCATCATCCAAAATAAAAAATTGTTACTGACCTCAAACACTTAATACTTACTAGCTGTGTGACCTTGGGCAAGTCACTTAACCCCACTTGCTCTGCCTTCCCCCCTCATTGAGAGGCCTGAAGTTAGCTAACATTTGTTTAGAACATCTTAGGAAAGAGAATCAATGATGAAGGATGCTACCCACCTCCTGACAAGAGAGGCAATAGACTAAATATGCAGAATGAGACACATTTTTTTGGACATGACCAATATGGCAATCTGTTTTGCATGACGATTAATATTTGTTTTGAAGGGTTTTGTTTCTCTTTTTTTCAATGTGTGTGGGAATGGGATTGAGAAAAAATAAGTGCTCAATAATAGAAATTTTTTAAAAATTAAAATAATTGAATATATCCGAGGGAAAAAACAAATACTTCATAATTTGTAGCAGTAGGATTAATACCATTTGAGAACAATTTAGTTTACTTCTCTGGGGCTGAGTTCAATTTATGAACTAGTTGTATTTGAAGGATAAAAAGCATGCGAGTTGTTGCCTGCCTTCAAAGAGTTTATTTTTTGGTTGGGGAGACCAGACTTATGTACACAGACCAATTAGAGAGGAATGCAAGATAATATTTAATAAAGTACTAAGTTGAATAGAGTTGAGTGCCAAAATATATGGTACAGATAATAAGGAGGTGGGGAGGCAAGTTATTTGAGAGTTTTTAAAGACATGTGCCACTGATTACATTAAAATCCCCAAGAGGTTATTGCTAGATTCAATTTGAAAACAGTTTTTATTCTAGCAGGTCAATTTATTGTACATGCCAGCATTAAAAAAGACAGAAAAGGCCAGTGCCTTTTAATGCCATTAAATTCTTGAGAAATAGGAAGGGATTGGGTTTTGTTTGAAAGGATGTGGAAAGTGGAAAAATAGTTATTCAGCCGAGGGAAAAGTCGGGAGAGTTGGCTGATAGGATATGTTTTAATTTACTTTTGATGGGCTAGAACTCTAAATTCTTGCTGGCTTATTTCTTTCACAGTTATTAGTTGTGGGGGCATCTGGTGCATTATGGTTTCATCTTTGGGAAAAATGGGTCTAACAGGCGTTTCCTTTAAATGAGGCTGTCAAAGGGCATTACCTGTGCTAAAAGAAAAGCCTTTTGTCATTTATGGTACAAGCTGGAATTTCTCTGCTGCTCATTCACCCTCTTCTGTCTTAGGATATGTCTGTGTAGGCAGAATGAATTAGGGAGAAGAGAAATCCTTGAGATAATTCAATCAGGAAAGAAAGCCATTTTGAGTCATTCAGAGACTTTTAGAGGACAAGAGTGCTATGCCTTTTTAACTCAGTAGAGTGCTCAGCACAGTGTTGAACCAGATCAAGATTTGTACAATTTTTTCCATCTATTTCAGGTTGAAGGATGTGGAGGGAGCTCAGTCTTCCAAAATAAAGACTCCAGCTACCCATTTAATTTTGTCTTTTAAGAGAGAATGAAAGCGTAGCTGTGCAGTCCTTTGATTAGGGGCTTCCTAACATGGGTCCATGGACTCCCAGGGGTCCCATGATTGTAGTCCAGGGAGGGGTCTATGAACTTGGATGAGAAAAAAAAATATCTTTATTCTTCATATTGTTTCTTCTGTTAGTCTGGGAGCTCCTTGAAAGAAGGTACTGTTGAGGCAGCTGGAGGACCTGAGTTCAAATGTGACCTCAGACACTTAATACTTACTAGCTGTGTGACCTTGGACAAGTCACTTAGCCCCAATTGCCCTGCCTTCTCCCCTCAAAAAAAAGAGTTGGATCTAGATCCCCTTCCCCTCCCCCCAAAAAAAGAAAGAAGGGACTGTCTCTCGCCTTTCTTTGTATCTCTAGACTTAGCTCAGTTCCTGATATACAGCAGTCATTTGTTAAATGACTGACTCTAGCTGAAATTTAGCATTTCTTTTAGTTATGAATTTTTAAAAACTATTCTGAGGTCATACGTCTCACTAGACTGCCAGATGGGTGCATGACACAAAAAGGTTCTTAATCTAACTAATTGGAAAAATATCAATTGCTCATGGCTGGGTCGAGCTAATATAATATAAATGACAATTTTACTTAAATTAAATTATATATTTAGTGCCATACCAATCAATTTACCGAAAACTACTTCATAGAGCTAGAAAAAATAGTAACAAAATTCATTTGGAAGAACAAATGGTCCAGAATATCAAGGGAATTAATGAAAAGAAATGCTAGGGAAGGTGACCTAGCTATACCAGATTTCAATCTGTACTATAAAGCAGCAGTCATCAAAACTACTTGTTATAGCCCTAATTTATAGCATTTTCCAACTACTGTTATAGATGATATACAAATCCAAGTTGTCCAAGCCACTCAGGCGAGAGTAGGAAGAACTATCCTCTTGAGGAGGGAAGAGTTAGAAGATAATTTATTTCTTTGGGAAGGGAAATGACATTATTAAATTTTTTAATATTTGTGTATTTATATTGTATATTTTGTTTTTATATCACATTTTTGGATATTTCTCCCCTTCTCCTTAGACTCCACTTTATAATAATGAAAAAAAATTAGGCAAAAACAACTGATACAATGATTACATATGCAACATTCTCTACCCATTATTCCCCACCTCTTTGTCAAGAGGAGGAAGGTACATTTCATCACCTATTTTCTGGGACCACAAATGGTCTCCACCATTACTCAGAGATAAAATTCCTTTTAATATTATGGTGGTTGTATATATTTGCTTTCCTGGTTCTACTTAATTCTATCTGTATCAGTTCTAGTTTTCCAATGTTTCTCTGAATTTCTCATATTTGGCAATTCTTACTGCACAATAATAGTAACAATAGTATTATTTATTAGTAATTTTATCAACATACAGTAATAATATGTAGTATGCTGGAGTCAACTCAAGAGAGTTGATTATTATATTTACAGTGTGAACATTTATACTTTGAAAGTTGGAAAATGCTATAAATTAGGGCTCAATTTATTATTTTGCTAAGTCTTGACTTAAGAAAGTGATGGGAGAAAATATAGATTAATGTAGATTAAGTTTAAAAGTGTGTCATGCCTATGTTCCTTCCCTCCCCCAAAATTGGTTGTTAATTATTTACTGGCATACTTCAGTTACATTCCTTAGAGCTTTCCTTTAAATAAGATTCATGCCTTTTATAAACAGTTCCATTAAAAAAAATTGCAGTATTGTAAATAATTTATTAAAAGATCCACAATACAACTATTTTCTCACTCACTTTTTAGCCAGCGAACATACTTCTTTATGTCATTATAGTATTATATTACAATAATAATAAATATTATACTATTTTATTATAAGAATTATAAGATCATAGACTATTAGAGATAGAGGTGATACTAGAGATTTCTTAATTCAAAAGAAGAAACTGAGGCCCAGAGAGGTTAAGTAATTTGCTCAAGGTCATACAGCTTAATGGCAGTTAGGTAATGACCAGAATTTATAGGAAAATAGAGAGAAAAACCGAATATCCTGGATTGTGAACAGGGCAGTGAGAAAGAAACATTTGATCATCAAAAGCAAAATCAAAACGCGTTCGCTGTGTAAGAAACTGTCCTGTGATGTTTCTTGGCTCTAACTTCTTTCTATCAGTTAGCACCTCAGGACTACTCATGTAGCTTGTTCTCTCTAAGGAAAAAATAGTCTCCCCTTTTAACTGGTGAGTGCACGTTTCCAAGAACTATTTTTTTTTAAACCAGTTAGGACAGGAAATAAGCTAACCTTAGAATTTTACAGCATGCATTTCCTACCTAAGGATTTTAACAGCCATCAAAAAGCTCAGTGGTCTTTGGAATGGTTTAGTGGCTCCTCTCTTGTATGACTCAAGTAGTTATACAAAAACAACACTGGGTAGTCCTTATCCTTTTAAAGCCTTTGTTTATTTCCATATGTTTGTAAAGGGAAGGAATTTGTAACCCATTCGCTTTCTATAAACCTAGCAAGATGTAACAAGTAGTCATGTGACCCTTTCTCTGTTCCTTCAGGGACACTCCATTTCTCCTCTTCCAGCCTTTGCATTGGCTGTCCCCTATGCTTGGAATGTGCACCTCCCTCAACTCTACCTCCTAGAGTCCTTCTCTTTCTTCAAGATGCTTCTCAAGCATCACCTTCTCTATGAAGTCTTTCCCATTCCTCTCAAATACTACTATCTTCTGTATCCAACTACCTTATATTAATTTGTATTTATTCTCTTTATATTTATTCTGTGTCCATGTCCGTGTTATCTCTCCCCTCCTCCAGAATGTAGGCTCTTTGAGAATAGTGATTATTTGACTTATTATATTTGTATCCTAAACATCTAGCACACAGTAGGTACTTAAATACTTATGGATTGATGTGACCTTGGATGAGACACTTTCCCTCTATAAAATTAGGGACTTGTCATAGATAATCTCCAATATTCCTTAACTCTCATATCCTACAGTTGTGAGACTTATAGAATAGTGGATTAGAAACCACCCAATCTTGCTCCTTCCTCCAATTGGTGGTTTTTGTTTTTTAACTGCAGACTCATTTTCACAGAACCCTACCTTAGAACAGAGAAATATAATTAAGCAAAACCAACCAAATACAACCCTTTTGTCCGATAGCATATTCAACATTCCTTGTTTTATTGTCTCTCTGCTGAATTGGGCTGGGGTGGTAGTGGTGCTTTTCATCAACAGCGTTCCTGAACTTACATTGGTCAATGCATTTAATTTGAATTCTGATGTCTTCCTTTGCATTATTGTAATCATAGTGTAAATTGTTTGGGCTCTGTTTTCTACTCTCTGCATCACGTCTTTCCTTGTTTCTCTGGATTTTTTTTCTTATGGAACACTATTATTTCATTACATTCACATGCTGTGATTTGATCAGCCATTCCCTAATCGATGGGCATCTGTGACTTCTTAAGAGATGTATATTTACTCATCTGATTTCATAGTTCAACAAACATATCCCGACCAACTTTAATTTTACCTTTGCCAGCTTATTGTTGGACAAATTTAGAGCCTGTACATTCCAATTTGTGTCCTGTTTGCACAGCCAATTTCACATGTAAATTTAGAAAATACGACATATAAGCTGCCCAATTTGTGCAGCATTTCCATTTCATGTGTCCTGTTCATGTTAACTATAGCATAATGTCAGTTGGTTGAATTGGCATGTTAAGCATTTCATATGTTTAAACATTCAATCTCAGCTGCAACAGTTCTAAATTTAATATGTCATTATTAGGCTTATTCAAGTTTGCCCCTACCAGTGTTGGGTTTAAGCTAAATAACTTTTGTTATGTTTTAATTAAAAACAATGTATAGCCAATTCATTAATTAATAATGGCCAATAGGACAGTTTATTGACCTTTTACTTTAAAATATAAAGAAGTATAATGTCTAAAATATGCATATAACTGCAACTCAAATGTATTTTTATTTTCTAGTGACATATTTGATGCCATGTTTCCTGTCACTCATATTGCTGGAGAAACGGTCATACTGCAAGGTAATTTTCTTCCTGTATTTTCCTGAATAAGAGCCAATATCTGCAAGAATTTCACTGTTTAATTCCATTTCGATGGAAATATTAGAAGAAAATCATTTGTGCCTTACAGAATTTATTAAATGTGATCTAAGAACAGTGTGCTTAGCAAACTGTTGTGACCCTGTTTCTAATTTTCCCTGTTCACTGAGAATTCCATATATTTTTGCACCTTTTTTTTGGAGGGGGGAGGGTAGGGCAATTGGGGTTAAGTGACTTGCCCAAGAGAATTCCATATTGCTAAGATCCAGAATATTGCTTTTAAATGATAGGAGAAGCAATTTTGAACATGCAATTTATCTAGTCATGGTGGTCCATGTTTGTACTAGGGTAATGTACTAGTGAATGCTGATTCTTGAGGTTCAGTCGAGCTTGAGAGTTCTGGGCTGTAATGAGCTAAGCCAATTGATGGCTAAATCCAGTACCAATATGGTGAAGGTTCTCCAAGGAGACACAAACCAGCATAGGTCAGAAACACAGCTGGGGAGTGCTGTGCTGATCAGTAGTGGTCTTAGACTGTGAATAGCCTCCAAACTTTAAGCCTGGGCAACATAAGGAGACCCAGTGAATGGAAAGAAAGAAAGAAGGAAGGAAAGAGGGGAAGGGAAGAAGGGAGAGAGAGAGAGACAAAGAAGGAAAGGGAGGGAAGAAGGATTGAAAGAATGGATAAGGGAAGGAAAGGAGGGAAGGAAGAAATAACAAAGAAAGAAAGAAAAAGAAAATGCTGTTTAACACAGTGTATGCAGTTTGCATGTTTTTAACTTTCTCATTACTCTCTATATTATCTTAAAAATATTTTTTTTTCTTCTCCAGGAGATGAAGGTGATAATTTCTATGTCATCGATCAAGGCGAAGTTGATGTAAGTATTTTACATTAATCTCAGGAAAATATTAACTCTTTTTATGCTTTTTGATGACTCTTTAACTTCACTTATCCAATCTCATTGCTGGCACCAGTTTAGCTTATTAGAAACCTCTGCCAGTGTAGTGTATTTGTCAATTATATTTTTTATGGACAAAATTTTTATAGACCACAAAGGTGCTCACTACAGTCTCCATACTGTATATCAATTTAAATTAATATCAATTATTCTCACTAGTCTTTCCTCTTTTTGGAAGTCCTGATTAATCTCCCTAGGCCTCAGTTTCTTCATCTGTAAAATAAAGAAATTGGACTAAATGGCCTCTTGAAGTCCCTGCTTGTTTTTGATCTATGATCTTAGGACCACTGTAATAAAATCTCAAAAAAAAATGTAATCTCTAAAAATGTACTTTCAGCCTATGGCAAGACTTTTATAGAAAATTTTATATCAATCAAGTTGCCAACTACTGGCCTCTGAGAAATCCTTTTAGTGATGGATCCAAACCTTTCTTTCTTCTCTCAAGTCCTCGGTGTTTTCCTCCATCACAAGAACCACCTTCTTTCAGAATCCTAACTTATTGAGAAAATAAAGGTCATCTATTATAGACTTTCTCTTATCTTTTACTTTATATCTTAAAATCCTAACTACTTTTCCACCCATCCTCTCCTCCTTATACCTGTCTCTGAGGAAGAGGTGCCCTTTCTTACCATGGATACCTTTCTCTTTGCACTGATAATTCCATCTTCTGCAGGGCTTGCCCCATCAATCATTCTTTCAATCATTTTCAGCCTCTCCTTATCTATTGGCTCTTTCTGCAATGCCTACAAACACACTTAGATTAACCCCTTCCTTAAAAACCTTACGGTGACCCTGCCATCCCCTCAAACTATTGTCCTACATCTCTCCTCCCTTTCACTGCCAGACTCCTGGAAAGATTGTCAACACTGATAGCTTCCACTTTCTTATCACCCACTCATTTCTCGATCATTTTGTAATCTGCCTTTTGACCCTCCATTCAACCAAAACTACTCTTTTCAAGGTTATCAGCATTCTCTTAATTGTTAAATCCAGTGGTCTTTTCTGAGACCTCATTTTTCCTTGACCTCTTTGCAGTTTTTGATACTGTTGATCATTCCTTCCTTTGGGGCACTCTCTCCTTTCTTGGCTTCCATGATGCTTTTCTTTCGTGGTTTTCCTCCAATCCATCTGACCTCTCCTTTTCAGTCTTCTTTGTCAAATCATCACCCATCTCCTTCTTCCTTAGAATGGATTATTCTTAGGGCTCTTTCCCTGGAAGCTTCTTCTCTTTCTAAAAGGTGTCCTATGCACCTCTTTGACTCAACATGTGTAAAATGGAACTCAAACTCCCTCTCCTCCCTTATTTTAGACTTCCCTATTTTTGTTGAGGGTACCACCATCTTCCCAATCACAGAGTTTCATAACCCAAAACTCACTCTTGATTCTTTTCTTTCTCTCACATTATCAGCTGCAAATGATTGGCTGTACCACCATAGCATTTCATACTGTGCCCATCTCTTCACTCATGCAGTTACTGATCTAAGCCAAACCCATAGCACCTCTTTATTGGACTACTATAATAGTTTCCAAAATGAATTCCTAGCTTCCAGTCTCTTCCCTTTCAGTCTTTCCCCCAGAGCTGCCAAATTCAGCTTTGTAATGCACATGTTTGACCATGACACTCCGGTGCTCAACAAATTCCTGTTGCCCACAGGATAAAATGTAGACTCCTCAGAGTGGCATTTTAAGGCTCTCAACAGTCTTTTGTCTTTCTTCTTGTACCAAACATTGGTACCATTTGGTACAGTCTTGTAACAGTCATCTACCTTTCTAGCCTTATTTCATAATATTCCCTTGCATAGACCTTGCTTTCCAGCCAAATTACACTATTACTTCTTCATTGAATTTTATATTTTCCATCTCTGTGCATTTGCACAAGCCATTCCCCATGCCTGGAATGCATTCCTTCCTCATCTCTACTTCTTAGAATTCTTGCTTTCCTTGAAGGTTCAGCTCTAGATCCACTTCCTCCCCAAACACTTCCCTGACCTTTAACACCTTCTCTTAGGGTTCTTTCTCCTCTGTTTCCATTGGCATAACATTTGTTTGTATACATGTTGTATACTTGAGGGTAGAAAACATTTTATTTTTGCTTTTTTTATGCCTGGCATCCAGCATAGTGGCTTTTGCACATTCTAGTTTTTAATAAATGCTTCTTGAATTGTTAGCAAGTTATTCTGAGGGGTCAGTATTTTTCTTAAAATGTCCTCTTCACAATAAATGTCCACCTCTAGTTTTATTGGCAAATCATAGAAAACCATCAAAGAATTTCTCCTTTGTTGTAGTATAGGCTTCTTTCCAGTTTTGCCAGGGCTGGTACCACAAAGCTGGCTGGTTCTGAAGGTTGCCTGGGTACTGAACCCTCATGCAGCCCCAAATGCTAGAACAGAGTTGCCAGACTTGATGGGCTGCATTCCCTCTTCATGAATGGCATTATAGGACTGCGTGTCACCCAATGAGGTTGTCTCTGGGCTATTTAAAGGATTTTTTTTCTCACTGAACCTCAGGCAGCAGTTTGCAGCTATTTTAGTGAAAGTTATTACGATAAAAAAAAAAAAGAAAACACTTTTTTAGCAGTTTGTTCATGTCAAATTGACCGTTTAATTGTAGTCTTTCTGGGAACTGAAAAAAACAAAAGACAAAAAAACCTTACCCTCTGTCTCTGGAAGTGTATTACTTACACAGGAAATCCTTCTGACTCATTGTTCCTATCTTGCCGGCAAAATGTACATGTTAAGTCCGTTCCACAGAAAGGATGTTCTATCAGAAAATTAAAAGGTAAAGCCATTTCCTCCTTTTTAATGAGTATTTCCACCCAAGAAAGTGTCAATTTATTAGCTTTGGGACTTCTGATGCAGGTTTTTTGTACAGGTTGAAAAAGCCTGCACTGGTTTTTGGATCTCTGTCTTAGCAAGAAACTGAGGCATGAAGAAGCTTGCTCATGGAGTTGCCTACAGCCACAAAGGAAGTCTGTGGTGGAGCTAGGATTAGAAGGCACAACTTCCTGCTTTCTTGTCCTGTGCTCAAACCACTTGACCACATATCCATCTCCTGCTGGTAAAGCATTTTTTAAAAAAATTAAAAAAAATACATAGAATGGCCAACAGAAACTACAGACATGGACAAGCACAAATATTCAGCTGGCTATCTGATGTAAAAGAATGGGAATGGGGGTGGCTAGTTGGTGCAGTGAATAGAGCACCAGCCCTGGAGTCAGAAGGACCTGAGTTCAAATCCAACCTCAGACACTTAACACAAAAACTAGCTATGTGACCTTGGGCAAGTCACTTAACCCCAATTGTCCTCCCAAAAAGCAAAAAAAAAAAAAGAATGGGAATAAGATGGAATATGGTATTGACAGAGTGCTTGTTATGAGGCTTGGTGTTGTAGGAGATATAGAAGAAGTAGAAGAAATAGTTCCTCTCCCTTAGAGATCTTAAAATTTGCTTGGAGAGACAGTGTGTATGAAATGATAGAACTAAAGATGGAATTTTGCTGAATGATGAATTGTATGGGCTAAGTTGCAGAGTGCTATAGGAATTCAGAGGTAGGAGATCAGGGTGGGGGTGGGGGGGTCACCATTAGGGAAAGAATGGAGGAAATGGGTCCCAACTTATGAACTTTTGCTTTCTCATGATTCGGTATCTAGCTCCCAGGAGGTAGCAGAAAGAACACTGAACCTGGGGTAGGGAAACTTGGGTCCGAATTCTTTGATTTCTGTTCTTAGCAAGATTTTGGAAGCCATTAAAAGGGATGCTTTGTGAGAACTTAGAAAGGTAACCTGAGACATCATGATGTACTAAAAAGCTGATGTTGGAGTCAGAAGGGCCATATGCACATTGGTTCTGTGACCCTGAGTAAGTCATTTTAATCTCTTAACTCTTTAGGCAATTCTTTAAAACTGCATCATCCAGAGAAAGTATAACATTAGTAGAAGTTTTTTCACTGGGAGTTCCCTGCACCAGTCAAATAAGAGGTTTAGTGTAGTCATCTAGCAGTCAATAAATATTTATTAAGCACCTATGATGTGCTCTGTGCCATGCTAAACCGTGATAAGATATTCTTTAGGCAAAAACAGTTCCTGCTCTCAAGGAGTTCACATTCTAATGGGGGCAAACAGCATGCAGATAAATTGGAGATCACTCATGCAATCCACATGCACAAAATGGAGAAATGTGGGCTAGACAGCAAAGGATCTGAGGCAGGCAGGGGTTAGATGACTTGCTTGGGGGTATAAACTAGTAAGTGACTGAGACAGGATGTGAACTTGAGTCTTCTTAACCTCAGATCCAGGGCTTTATCCACTGTGCCTCCCCAGGGGTAAGGCGTCAGGGGTCAGGTGGTAGTGGTGGGGTCTTCAAGCAAAGGCTAGATGACCACTTAGTGTTAGGAATATTGCAGGGGAGATTTTGATTCAGGTCCGGTTTGGGATTAGTGCCTCCTAAGGTCCCTTCCAACTCCAACTCAGATCTTTATTAACTCTGTGATCAAGGACAATTTCTCTGAGCTGCAGTTGTCTTATTTGTAAAGTGGGAATGTGCTCAGAGTGAGTTACCTCACAGGGTGGTTGTTGGAGCCTACTGATTTCTACTCTAACTCAGTCCTATCCAATCCAATCTGTTTGGGGCAGGTCTGACTCAGGCTAGTCCCCTGTTAGGTTGAGTTCCATAAGGGAATGAAATGAGTCACTTGTATATCATTGAGCAGTTAACAAAAGGAGCTTTACTTAGCCCTGGCATAGAAAGGATATTCAAGAAGCATTTACCAGCACTTAGCTTAGTCTCTCTCCTCTCTAACCTCACCTCCATATGGAAATATGTCTGGTCAATAGAGCTTGATGTACCTGGCTTTGAGACCACTGCCACTTGGGCAGGTCTTTTTATGACCTTAAGTAGCCAGCAGGTCATGTCAGTGTGGCCAGAGGCTACAGGGAAGTTGTTGTGTTAATGGAGGCTTAGCTTGGCCCTTGGGTCAGTCAAGTCCCAAGTACAGCTTTATTGCTTTTTAGAGAAAAAATTAAGCCTAATCTATGTAGGAGTGAAAGAGGACGGTGTGTGTGTGACTCGGGTAGATGGTGGTCCTTCTGTCACATGAGCCATTTAAGGAGCTTATATTATCAGCATCAGTAACTGGAGTTTTCCCTTGATACTTGAGTTCATACTCCTCCCTTCAGAATCATAAATCTGATGGGTCCTGCATTCGGTCCCTTAAGATATATTCCTTTGTACTTTTTTTCTATTAAATATGGTAGAAATGATTAGTTTCCTATTTCTGCACTTCAGAGCTGTAATTACTACTACTAGCACCACCACTACTCCTGCTCCTATTACACGTGTTTTCATCAAAGTGGGCATTTTTTCCCCTAGTGCAGCTCACAGACCCTATAACATCTTATTAGACAACTTCATGAGTTGTTGCTAAGAATTCCATCACCCAGTCTCCATCTTTTTGGTGATGGGTATTTCTATAATTAACTGGGCTCATCTTCAGAAGAAAGACTTTAGATGGGCTTTTCAAGCATGGTAGAAACTGCCAGGGCTTTCTCTTCTCTGACAACCTTTAAGGATCCTAGGGCACCTTTCTACCCACTGAAGAAACATCCAAATAGGACTTTAGTCCTATACACACTGGCTCTTAAAATCCTGCTTTTCCACTAAAACAATGAAATATTTTAAAACTTCATAGAAAAAGATTAACCTTGTTCTGAATCCAGGAATTTTTTTTAACTAGTTGATCTCCCCACAAGTCCCCTCACCCTTAACCCCTCCTAACTCCAGGGTACCCACTTGCATTCCCTGCCTCATTAAAGAAAGATAATGAATCATTATGGCTAGAAGTTCATTATCTGTGATTACTGACTTGGGAGGGTAGATTTCTACAAGGCTATTTTAATTTTGCCTCCTACACAAGAACTTTTTTGATTCCTCTTGGTTAGCACTGTCTTCCTTTTGCAGCTGCTTTCTATATATTTTAAGCTGACTTCTCTGCCTACATATTGTATCCCTTCTTTGGAAGGTGAGCTCCCTGTGGGTAGGTCTGTGTTTGTTTTTTGTGTTTGTATCCCCAGTGCGTTGCCCATTGTTGTTGTTCATTTCTTTTCAATCATGTCTAAGTCTGTCTCATCCCATTTGGGGCTCTCTTGGCAAAGATTCTAGAGTGGTTTGCCATTTCTTTCTCCAGCTGATTTTATAGATAAAAAAAACTGGGGCAAATAGGGTGAAATGACTTGCCTAGGGTCACTCAGCTTTTTAAGTGTTTGCAGCCACATTTGAACAAAGGAAGATGAGTCTTTCTGACTCCAGGCCCAGCACCCTCCCTAGTTGCCCCCTAGTAGGCATATAATGCCCATAGTAGGTAATTAATGCTTGCTGAATTGCAGCCTAAGGCATTAAAATTATTTTGAATCTTATCTGCATAGAAATTAGCCTAGGTGGTTCTTAGTTCAGGGAAACATGCTCTTTGGGGAGTGTGCTCGACCATACAGAGATCTCTCCCAAGTTTTTCCAAATCAGAGGATTACAAGAAATGTTTTTGTTTTGTTTCATATTTTGTCTTTTAAAATTTTTTTTTATCAGCACCTAGGGCTTGGTTTGGCCACTTTTGGTCCTGCCTGATGTAGGGGAAGATGCCCAAGTCGTGAAAATGGTTTCTTTCACAGCCCCTTCTTTCAGCTAACTACCTATTCTTGGGTTCCCCTTCTCTTGCATAAATGTGTTACAGCTGGCTTGTCTCCAAGAGTGGGGACATGTGGAGGCAATTTCATGAAGGGAAAAAATTAGGTCACTTTCCAGTAACTGGAGTTCTCCAAATATATTGTCTTGGCAGATTCAATCATCCTCTCTCCATCCCTATACTAAAGTTGCTTTTGTACCTGTCTACCCATAATAGTTTGGTTAACATCAAAGAAGTCCCTTTCCTTGCATTACTTACTGATCATTGACTTGCCAGCATCAGAGGGGGAGGGGGTAGGAGATGAATGGGACCCATCCTGTATTATAATATCGTATTCTAACTTCCTGGCTAGAGTCTCAAGCTCAGCACCATCCTGATGGGACAATCCCATGTCTATAAGAAGTCTGGCAACGTGAGCTACTTTGGAGTTCCAGAATGAATGCATTAGCTCTTCTGGCCTCCATCAATCTAATCACATTTTCCAGCTATGTGATGTACTGAATGCAGGGTAGGGCTGTGGGTGTGGCCCTCTGAAGGAACCATATTCAGAGGCTCCTTACAGATGTGGGATGAACTTAATTTTCAATATAAATAGGAAGGTATGTGTAAATGAACAAGTTAGAAAGTAGGAGTGCGGGCAAATGCCACATCGAAGAAATCAAAAGGTTCTTTGGATGCTCAGTATGGAACCTGGGATGAAATAAATGGGATCTTGGGTAGTCTGTTTGAGTTATGGGGATATATATTATAATAATTATTGTTATTACTGCTCACGGATATGAAATTGCCTGAGCAGGATAATCTAACCTCCACATTTCACCTCCTGGGCCTTACACAGTTCCTTTTGTTTATTTCTTTCTGTAAATTCACTTTTTCTTTTCAGTGTCAGCAATAAAATAAAATAACCCCTGAACATGTGACCCAGATTGATGGCAACAGCTAGCCAGAAGCATTTCCAGTGGAGGCTTTCATATGCAACGTGGGAGGTTCCCTAGGATGGCATTTTATGACATTGATGATCCTCATTTTTATTGTGGGTGGGGGGAGGGAAGAAGCTTGGCATCTGCATAATTGCATCCAATAAAAAACTTACCTTCCCCCCCCCCCCCCCACATTGGCTACCTCTGGGTCTTAAGAAGAATA